>NC_134486.1:78318362-78443362 GCF_040206685.1 Ascaphus truei | reverse complement strand
ATTGTAGCCTGCAGGGACATTCCAGGAGGTAAATTATATGATTTGAATTACAATTCATGTACTGTTTTATTTTGTATTCCTCATTTTTATTGTTACACTTAAATCCCTTTTTATCTTGCTGTTTGTATTCGCAGGCTTTGCAGGAACTACAACCATAGAACCCTTCCAATTTCTGGAGCCATCCATTCCTATTTGTCTCTAGTTTTTTTATATTACTGGGAGCTATCATACCCTTCAAATTTCTTGCTTTTCTGAAAATTACCTTGGGGCGTTCTGGCATTTCATCCTTCAAGATCAGATCGTTCAGTAAAACATGCCAGTGTTTTTGTATTATTTTCTTAATATTGTTTGATTCTTTATTAAAAGATGTTAAAAATGCTGTGTCGAAATTTGTATTTGTAGTCTTTTCTTTATTTTTTGGTACTATTAGGTCCTTTCTATTTAGACCATTAGCTTTTTCAAATGCTACGTCCAGAAGCTCTGTTCTATAGTTTTTTTCTACAAAACGTTCCTTTAATATATTGCACTGATCACTAAATACTGTTGTGTCAGTGCAATTTCTCCGCATCCTTCTGAACTGATTGTATGGAACATTGTCCATCCATAAGTTCTGGTGACAGCTTGTACACAAAATATAGTTGTTGCTGTCAACTTCCTTAAAGTAGGACCTAGTTTTTAAAGTACCATTCTCTATATAAATGTTTAAATCTAGATAATTGAGAGAGGTTCTACTTGTTACAGAGGTAAATTGTAAATTATACATATTAGTATTTATACTTGATAAAAAGGAGTCCAAACTCTCCTGTCCGCCACGCCAAATCAAAATAACATCATCGATGTAGCGCCGCCATAGGACAAGGTCTGCCCCCAGAACGCCGCCGGGCCAAATGTGGTGTTCCTCCCAGAATCCCATAAAGAGATTGGCGTAACTGGGAGAAAACCTCGTACCCATGGCGGCGCCACATCTTTGAATGTAAAAATTATTTTCAAACCAAAAATAGTTTTTATCAAGTATAAAACATATTCCATTTATAATGAATTGAACTTGTTGTTCTTTCATATCTGGATCTTGTTTCAGAAAGAAATTAACTGCTTCACATCCTAAATTCTTTTCTATCGATGTGTATAGAGACGCAACGTCTATAGTGGCCATAATGTACTCATCATTCCAGGTAAAACTCTCTAACAGGTTTAACACATCTGTAGTATCTTTCAGATATGATTTGAGGGATTTGACATGGCTTTGTAAGAAAGTGTCAATATAAGCTGACAGATTCGATGTCAGTGAGTTAATTCCGGAAATAATCGGTCTCCCGGGAGGTTGTTTCATACATTTATGGACTTTAGGCAGTATGTAAAATATCGTTAACTAGGGATATTCATTAAATAAAAATTTGTATTCGTTCTCATTCAGTATGCCTAATTCCCTACCATGTTCTAAGAGCACTTTTAAATCATTAGTAAAGGTTTTAGTGGGGTTGTTTTTTAGAATATCATATGTCTTTTTGTCTCCTAAGAGGCGGTGGGCTTCTTTTAGGTAGTCATCTCTATTCTGGATGACTACCCCCCCTCCTTTATCGGCCTGTTTGATAACTATGTTGGTATTATTTGTTATTTCTTCTAAGGCTGACCTCTCTTCTTTATGCATATTGTTCCTAATCTTAGATTTGTTATTCTTTGAGAGTTCCTCAAAGTCCTTGACAATCAGATTATAGAAGACCTCTATATGATTACCCTTACAGTAGGCAGGATTAAAGGTGGATTTATTCCTGAGTGTCATGTGTTTGAATGTTTCACTTTCTTTCTCAACAGTGGGGTTGAGATTGGACATTCTTGACTCAACATTTTTACTTAAAAAGAACCTTTTAACTGTTAGTTTTCTAATATATTTATTTGCGTCCACAAATAGTTCAAAGTTATTAGGTGCACAAGTGGGCGCAAAAGACAGTCCCTTAGAGATGACACTTAATTGTGAGGTAGTTAAATCTACATTACTGAGATTAAAGATATTCCTATTCTTTTCAGAATGAGTTATTCTCACTTTTTTCTTTCTTCCCCCACATTTTCCTCTCTGTTTCTTTCCCCTTTGGGGTAGTGACTCCCCTCTTCTGTCTCTAAGAGGGGAGTGAATGGGTTTTTTGTTTCCCAAATGCTAATATCTAGGAAGTCACTAGTCCCTATAGCTCCAACAGGTGAACGGGATCTACTAGGTTTGGCATATTTGGCAGAATCATATCTCTCTCTTTCTCTTTTCCTATCCTCTCTGTCTTTTCTTAATTCTCTTTCTCTTTTTTGTTCTTTATCTTTTTGGTATTCTCTCTCTTTTCTTTCGCTCTCTTTTTTCTTTTTCTTTTTGGTCTCGATTCCTTTTGAGTTCCTTCTCTTTTAAAATATCTTTTTCCCTCTGTGATTCTTTTTCTCTGTGTGACTCTCTTTCTCTATATTCTCTTTACCTTCTTTGTTCTCTCTCTTTTTCTCTACAGTATGTAGTTCTCTTTCCTTATATTCTCTTTCCCTTGTTTGTTCTCTCTCCTTAACCATGTCTCTCTCCCTGCGTCTTTCCCTCTCTAAAGCTTGCTCCCTCTCTCCTAAGGATGTTCTCTCATTGAAATATTCTCTCTCTCTATAGGAGTCTTTCTCCTTTAGTTCTCTTTCTTGGTTAAAATTTTGTCTAGGTATAAAATCTTTCCTTGGACCATAATACAAACCATATTCTGACAAGAATAAACGTCAGTTTACACCTAGAGTACCATGGAGAGATAATTATGACCCCAAACCTTTGTATTATGGTCCAAGGAAAGATTTTATACCTAGACAAAATTTTAACCAAGAAAGAGAACTAAAGGAGAAAGACTCCTATAGAGAGAGAGAATATTTCAATGAGAGAAATCCTTAAGAGAGAGGGAGCAAGCGTTAGAGAGGGAAAGACGCAGGGAGAGAGACATGGTTAAGGAGAGAGAACAAAGAAGGGAAATAGAATATAAGGAAAGAGAACTACATAGAGAAAAAGAGAGAGAACAAAGAAGGGAAAGAGAATATAGAGAAAGAGAGTCACACAGAGAAAAAGAATCACAGAGGGAAAAAGATATTTTAAAAGAGAAGGAACTCAAAAGGAATCGAGACCAAAAAGAAAAAGAGAGAGAAAGAAAAGAGAGAGAATACCAAAAAGATAAAGAACAAAAAAGAGAAAGAGAATTAAGAAAAGACAGAGAGGATAGGAAAAGAGAAAGAGAGAGATATGATTCTGCCAAATATGCCAAAGCTAGTTGATCCCATTCACCTATTGGAGCTATAGGGACTAGTGACTTCCTAGATATTAACATTTGGGAAACAAAAAAACCATTCACTCCCCTCTTAGAGACAGAAGAGGGGAGTCACTACCCCAAAGGGGAAAGAAACAGAGAGGAAAACGGGGGGAATTAAGAAAAAAGTGAGAATAATTAATTCTGAAAAGAATAGGAATATCTTTAATCTCAGTAATGTAGATTTAACTACCTCACAATTAAGTGTCATCTCTAAGGGACTGTCTTTTGCGCCCACTTGTGGACCTAATAACTTTGAACTATTTGTGGACGCAAATAAATATATTAGAAAACTAACAGTTAAAAGGTTCTTTTTAAGTAAAAATGTTGAGTCAAGAATGTCCAATCTCAACCCCACTGTTGAGAAAGAAAGTGAAACATTCAAACACACGACACTTAGGAATAAATCCACCTTTAATCCTGCCTACTGTAAGGGTAATCATATAGAGGTCTTCTATAATCTGATTGTCAAGGACTTTGAGAAACTCTCAAAGAATAACAAATCTAAGATTAGGAACAATATGCATAAAGAAGAGAGGTCAGCCTTAGAAGAAATAACAAATAATACCAACATAGTTATCAAACAGGCCGATAAAGGAGGGGGGGTAGTCATCCAGAATAGAGATGACTACCTAAAAGAAGCCCACCGCCTCTTAGGAGACAAAAAGACATATGATATTCTAAAAAAACAACCCCACTAAAACCTTTACTAATGATTTAAAAGTGCTCTTAGAACATGGTAGGGAATTAGGCATACTGAATGAGAACGAATACAAATTTTTATTTAATGAATATCCCTAGTTAACGATATTTTACATACTGCCTAAAGTCCATAAATGTATGAAACAACCTCCCGGGAGACCGATTATTTCCGGAATTAACTCACTGACATCGAATCTGTCAGCTTATATTGACACTTTCTTACAAAGCCATGTCAAATCCCTCAAATCATATCTGAAAGATACTACAGATGTGTTAAACCTGTTAGAGAGTTTTACCTGGAATGATGAGTACATTATGGCCACTATAGACGTTGCGTCTCTATACACATCGATAGAAAAGAATTTAGGATGTGAAGCAGTTAATTTCTTTCTGAAACAAGATCCAGATATGAAAGAACAACAAGTTCAATTCATTATAGATGGAATATGTTTTATACTTGATAAAAACTATTTTTGGTTTGAAAATAATTTTTACATTCAAAGATGTGGCGCCGCCATGGGTACGAGGTTTGCTCCCAGTTACG
Source organism: Ascaphus truei (assembly GCF_040206685.1). NCBI lineage: Eukaryota > Metazoa > Chordata > Amphibia > Anura > Ascaphidae > Ascaphus > Ascaphus truei. Next base: position 78,438,814 of record NC_134486.1, on the reverse strand, counting down.
CCAATCTCTTTATGGGATTCTGGGAGGAACACCACATTTGGCCCGGCGGCGTTCTGGGGGCAGACCTTGTCCTATGGCGGCGCTACATCGATGATGTTATTTTGATTTGACGTGGCGGCCAGGAGAGTTTGGACTCCTTTTTATCAAGTATAAATACTAATATGTATAATTTACAATTTACCTCTGTAACAAGTAGAACCTCTCTCAATTATCTAGATTTAAACATTTATATAGAGAATGGTACTTTAAAAACTAGGTCCTACTTTAAGGAAGTTGACAGAAACAACTATATTTTGCGTACAAGCTGTCACCAGAACTTATGGATGGACAATGTTCCATACAATCCGTTTAGATGGATGCGGAGAAATTGCACTGACACAACAGTATTTAGTGATCAGTGCAATATATTAAAGGAACGTTTTGTAGAAAAAAACTATAGAACAGAGCTTCTGGATGTAGCATTTGAAAAAGCTAATGGTCTAAATAGAAAGGACCTAATAGTACCAAAAAATAAAGAAAAGACTACAAATACAAATTCCGACACAGCATTTTTAACATCTTTTAATAAAGAATCAAACAATATTAAGAAAATAATACAAAAACACTGGCATGTTTTACTGAACGATCTGATCTTGAAGGATGAAATGCCAGAACGCCCCAAGGTAATTTTCAGAAAAACAAGAAATTTGAAGGGTATGATAGCTCCCAGTAATATAAAAAAACTAGAGACAAATAGGAATGGATGGCTCCAGAAATTGGAAGGGTTCTATGGTTGTAGTTCCTGCAAAGCCTGCGAATACAAACAGCAAGATAAAAAGGGATTTAAGTGTAACAATAAAAATGAGGAATACAAAATAAAACAGTACATGAATTGTAATTCAAATCATATAATTTACCTCCTGGAATATCCCTGCGGGCTACAATATGTAGGAAAGACAACAAGAGCCATCAAGATACGCATCTTAGAACATCTAAGTAATATCAGACGCAGTGTCCAGACACATAATGTCTCTAAGCATTTCTCTATTTTTCATAACTCCAATACAAAAGGGCTGAAATTCACTGCCATAGAACATGTTGCACAACACTGGAGAGGACGGAACAGAAATTTAGACTTAAGTAAAGAGAGTTGTACTGGGTACATAAACTCAATACACTCACACCTAATGGTCTCAATGTAGACTTTGAGATTGCACCTTTCCTCTAGTCACTGTAACTGCACTTTTCGTTTTGATACATGTCAGTCTTATATTATTAATTTATATTTTATATATTTCATAATTATGCTGTTGTCTAACCCTGTGATTCCTGATCCTAGTTCCCATTATTAACCCATGTCTTTTTTCTCTCCTCCCTCTACATACATGCATCTCTCTCCATTGGCCCCCTATTAACTGAATTTTATTATCATTTTTTTTATCTGTGCAGGCATTTTAGCTTTTTTAATTTAATCCTCTTAAAATAGAGCAAATAAACTTATTTATGTATTTTATGTGTCGTTTTTGGACCACAGTGATTATGTACCCATCTTGGGAGACTCTGTGCGTAACTGTGTTAATTATTTGAGTGTAATTCTTATCATTGTTTTATTAATTGCCCTAATTGAGTAGGCTATTTAAATAACACCCAGTAGGGACGTAATCATTGCTCCTGAGGAAGCTGTGGTATGCAGTGAAACGCGTTGAGCCAAGCAAGTCCAGCCAGCTAGCAGAACCCAGCTGAATTCACTGTCTGGTAGTCTGACTATCTGCTGCATCCACGGAGGCATAGCTGCGGTCCGGCGATCCTCCCACCCTCCGATCTACCCGCTCCTACCGGAAGTCGTCACCCCCAGGCCAGGAAGTGACGACAGATGCCATCCATCCGACACCGGACGAGGGGGCACCCTCGAGGAGGGATAGTGAGTGGAGTGGAGGACTTTTCTTCATCTGCCGAGCCGTTTACTCTACTGCCTAAAGAAAACCCTTATGTGAATGTGCTCATGTAATACATTATGCCTGATTGGGAGTTGAAGCCTATGTGAAAACACCATCCTGCCTGCCACAAGCCTTTACTGATATATGCTGTTGTATGCTGCGGTCCTAAGCTGAGGTGCCCAAAGACTCAACTTTAAAACAAACCTGCTATTTTGAATCTTACATTTTGTAAGTAGGTTATCCACAAGAGCCAAGTTTTATAGTTGGATACACATTTATTTTATGTACTGCACCATGATTATTTTTGTATTTCTTTCTGGGTGTTCCTGACGATACTGCTCCCTTCCTGCCCTGGATCCTAAATAAGGTCAAAATAAGCCATTGGGGGAATGGCTGACAACAAAAATGCAGTATCCACTAAATATAAGAGTCATATGTCAATCACCACAAATACTCCAATGAAATTGGATATATTTATAATAAAATACAAATATACTGTACATATTGAACCACTTTGATAAGTACAAGGGACCACTTATTATCTTAGATACATGAAATATTGGAATAATTTCTAAGTAATGCATCTGCCACATTACCAGGATTATAGGAAAGAGGCAGAAAAAATGTCAGATCTGATATCATTCGGTGTGTTCCTGGAACAACACTGCTAGATCAGGGGCACCTAGGAGCTCCGGAATACTTTAATCAAAAATGCTCTCGCTCATGCATTGTCAATGTTGATGTCTGACGTGTGATACCCAACATGCATTTCGCCACCTAGTGGCTTCTTCGCTGCAAAGGCACCGTGACAATTGTGGCACCAAGAACAGTAAGTTTTGCTACATCTGTATGTTGTTATATTGAGCAGACTCAGACAGAACCCTAATAGTCCATAGTTCATGTAGCAACAAGTTCAGAAAAATTGCAGAAATGCATTCAGAATCTTTTTTTACAATACCGTCAGGTTGGGAATTACTTATTGCTTCTCAATTGGGTAACAGTGTCCCAAATAACAGCATAACGTTTCGGGCAGAGACCTATTCTATTGGAAGCCTTCAATGGATATGTACTGAGGTATTACACTATATGTTGTGTCATTTTGTATGATATGCTGGCCTTTCTGTTTTTGTTTGTATATCTTGCCACGCTCAGTAAAACTGCTTTTGACACTAATATATAAGCTGTATATAAAATATGAGGGTGGGTTTTGGGGTTCTGGCACTTGATGGGTTATGCAGCTGTTGTTGCTTGGAGGTGTGGCCCTCCCCCCAAAGGTTTAAAGTTCTCCCCGCCCCACTTTCCAATTAGCAGTTTTTATCATGATCCTGTGTATCCCAGACCCAGTATGGTCTTCCTCCCTCCAGCAGAAAAGAGAGGTGCAAGAGAATGGTGCCAGGTAGTGTTAGGACCTGCAGATTGGGCATGCCGTGAAGTGGCTGCAGGATTATAACCTTTTGGCCACAGGGTTTAACTAAATGACCCTTTTTCATGAGCAGATAAGCACTGAGGTATTGCACTATATGTTGAGTCATTGTGTATGATGCGCCGGCCTTTCTGTTTTTGCCTTTAATGGATAGTGTTTTTAAGTCAAATGCAAAATATATGTTTTGAAAAGAGAAGCATTTTCTTATTTGTTTGTATATATTTTACATTTTAAGTGATCATATATATTAATGTTATGTTCTCCCTTGAATGAGACCCTTTTAGTTTTTCAACGATGATGCCAGTTGTCTAGGACGTGAAGTACACTGTACCATAGTTAAAAAACGAAAATTAAAAATGCTTCTCTCCCATCATTAGCTGAAATTCTTTTTTAACACATGCTTCCAAATGTATGCATTAAATCACCAGCATACAGTATGTTGTAGATTAGGCAGTTTTGATTTACGGTAGACATATCAATAGTTTTACAGTGCTGGTAAATTGGTGTATAAAGATTAGTGAACTAATGCATGTATCTAATGTGTTTAATAACATGATGTTCATATTATCTTTCTGAAAGTCATGTTTTTCCCCAGCATTGTAGAATCTTCTTACATGAAATGAGATAGAGATGGATTTAAACTAGTGATGATAATAAGACATCCTCACCCTCAGTACTCTTCTTGTAGTACAAAGGGGATGAGAAGATGTTTCAAAACAATCATCCCACTGTTTTTTCCATTGTCTGCTAACACCTACACTGAAAAACTATGACAGCTACACAGTGATGAGAAGGTTTCTGCATCGGTTTCTACAGAAGTATTTTAGAGCAATTTTCTATTGTGCAAAATGTATTCAGAATACAAATAATAAGGTTAGAAAACCCCCAATTATATTTCATCTTTTTTTTTTTTTCTAGAGGCCACTATTTTGTTTCATGTGGTTAGGATTTGCCTCCTACGTAGGTGGTAATCAAAACAAAGGAGGAATTTGCTACGATGACATCAATTTACTGACTTTAATAATATGAACCTGTGATGTAATGCTGATATTTGGATTAGAAATTAGAGCAGACAATGGATATTGTGATGTATTATCTTAATTAATATATTCGTTTTCAGCTGTAATTTTTTTTTTTTAAATACCGTGTACATTTCAATAGAAAATATATGATACAGCGGACTCTAAACAAAGATGAGATCAATAGACATAAAATGGGGTTTGGAATCTTTACCGTTAAACTTAAGATGGTAGCCTTTACTAAACATCAGCATGTTGCAATTTTGGAAAAGGTCTGAATAATAGTTCAGTCTTGGCTGCCCATCACCTACGGCTGATGGCTAACCGTCTCATTCTTAACATAATACATATGAATATTGCTACATTTGCTACCTGTATACATTTTATCATTCAAAGAGAAACAGACCAATTCTATATATGCTGATTTCAGTATTTGTACAATACTGGAGAGAGAGTCTATTTTTCCTACTCATGTTTTCTGCCACATCCATTAGTAAAGTAAATATACCTTTTTAACCAAACAATGGTGAAAGCATGTTTTACAAACTCCTAGCAGCCGCACTTGATAAATTAGCAAAATATACACTCCTGATTTAGCATTCTGTTTGCTTTACTGAACAGGTGCATGAACACTAACAAAATATCTCAAAGAAAGGGGAAGTTCCCAGCACTCAATCAAAATGAAATGAGAAAATGTACGTGAAATGTCAAAAAGCAATTTTACTGAAATATACAGATTTGAACAAAAGGCATGAAAACACTGTACACTGAATAAAGGATTAATGTAAAACCGCACAACTGTCCAATACACACAAAGTAAATTTGGCGCAACAGTATATTATGTGATTAGAAATAACAGAACTGCGCAAACAACTAACACCTTACAGAGGAACACAAATGCCTATATACTGTACTAACTAAATCGAACTCTCCCTCCAGCTAGCACAAGCTCTAACCCAGAGAGAAAGTCAATTCTGTAAGGAAAAAAAGGGACCTAAAAAGCACAGGAGAGAAAGAAAGAGAAAAAACAAAACATAGTGTAATCTGTATATACTGTAGTATAGGCAAAAATCCTGCTATAAATGATTGCACTTGCAGGATAGTAAATCAATATCAGTAAAATTGATTAATCTTAGCTGCTTCAGAAGTATTGAAAAGATCCTCTCCGCCAGGTTCAGCAGGATTCCACGTCAAAGATGCAACTGCTGGGCTTAACCAGACTGGGTAAATCGGCTCAGCTCTCGGAGGAATTATTAAGATAAGGAAAGAAAGGATTGTACTTCCTGTGTTCCTCTTCCACGGTCTCGTCCTACACACGGTTGTTCCAAGGCACACAAGGGTCTTCGGTACTTCAAAGGGACGGCCCACGTCCTTCTCTGCCAGTACCTCCGTGCACCTTGATCACGTCCGCATCACGTGAGAGTTCAACTCACGTCTTGTGAGACTTCTGTTGGATAGTCACAGTCATTCAGCAATAATGTGTGCAAGTCCTCCAGGGAGTTCTTAACACATAGTCCGTATCCATGTCCTCTACCCAACTAGTTTCGCCTATTGGCTTCGTAAGGGGAATGTCATGGAGCTGCTCACCCTCTCCCTGTTTATACCCTTTCTAATCAATAAGGAAAATAGGCAAGCAAATAAATCATACACTGACTAAGGTACACCTCTACATACTAAAGTTAAAATATATAAAGTACACAATACCTTCAATCTATATAATAGATCTATAACATATATATTTTTCCACACTATAATCCTCTCATGCATTTTAATTAGACAGTCAATTCAATTAAACAAGAAACAATAAAATGACCACCTCCTATGATAATATTATATTTGCTTGCCTGCAGAGATCTTGGGTCTTTCCTCCCCTCTTTTCCTTACCCCGCATTCTTCCTTACTGCATGATTTATTCCACATTATATACTGTTGCGCCAAATTTACTTTAAGTGTGTATTGGACAGTTGAGCCGTTCTACATTAATCCTTTATTCAGTGTACAGTGTTTTCATGCCTTTTGTTCATATCTGTATATTTCAGTAAAATTGCTTTTTCACGTTTCACGTACATTTATTTTTAATTTTGATTGAGTGCTGGGAACTCCCCATTTCTTTGTGTTACATTATATTTACGGAGGGAGTTGGGTCCCTCCATGTTCCCGTTGCACCTTATTCGCATCCTACATACATTTTCACTTATGGGTACTGTTTAAACTATATACTACTTTTTTTACTAACAAAATATCACTTACGTAAATTCAATTTAGATAGTAATTTTTCTCTAGTTTAATCACTTATTTTAATCATTACATTTATTTATGCCAATGATTTGTATGGAAAATAGAGAGGGACTACTTTGTTATTGCAACAGTGTATTATTTTTGTCAGAAGAGGTTCTCATATAGGACACAATAAAATATGAATAAAACACAGGCATGTCTGAATACGGAGTGTCATGAAAACCCGTGCCCAAGAGATGGTTCAACAAATGAAGTTGTATTAATGACTGTACCCTCAACAAATGGTATGGGGAAGTGTCAAAGCTGGCAGAAGGACATATAAGAAGTCTGTTCCAGTAATGGTGGAAAATATTTTACCTGTGATGAGATATCGTACTGTACAGTACATACAAACAGTTTAGTAGATACAGTAATATATTCGGATTTTGCCTCTTTTATGTATTTGTGTACTTTAAAGGATATGTATTAGAAAAAAGATTGTGAATCATTTTCAAGCTGTTTTTATTATTTTTAATTACAAATTGCTGATTTTAGACTTTTTCCTGCAATATAATAATAAATAAGAAACTTGAGTGAATACAGAAAATAATTTTAAGGCGTTGTGATCATGACACCATAACCTATTTCCCAATCAAAATTGCTGTGTCCAGTTACAATTTTGAATTAGTTTCTGGGCAAATTCCTTTTTAAATAAAGCAACATATAAAGTATAGTAGATACAAATTGTGTTTGCCATTTCCTAGTAGATTAAATAATCTATAATGTCCCTCAATGATAAATTGACTTGCATCACATTTTAAAATGTTGATCATATGACCATGAACTGCATGTTTATTCAATCCATATTGCAGTGAAAAGAACGCTTTGTAGAAGAACAAAGTGAGAAGCATTCATTGTTTGCTATTTGGATAAGGATCGGTTGAAGCCAGGCTAAAGGCTGTGCACATATGTTTGCACAGCTATAGATACCAAGAACTTCTAAAATTAAATCAGTGTTCAATAACAACGGAAACACCAATGGTAAATATTTTTGTTTGTTGTGTATGATCTGATATATTTGAGATGTATTTATTATATTAATGGGGCAAACCAACTGCACTAGATTTATCAAAGTACTGTAAGAAATAGAATTCTTCAATAAGATTTTCTTTAATCGAGGGCAGATTATTTACCCAAATTTCACCCCCGTTTTGCACATAGATTATTGGAGAAAAGGAAAAAGTAGAGGTATTAAAAAAATTCTTTGCCTCTGTGTTTACCAGGGAAGAATCAATTGCAATAGTAGTGCCGCAGGAGAACGCCAAAACCTCTATACTAATGAACAATTGGTTAACTGAGGAAGAAGTTGATAGGTGGCGCAATAAAATTAAAGTTAATAAGGCACCTGGCCCCGATGGCATTCATCCAAGAGTTCTTAAGGAGTTAAGTTCAGTAATAGCCAAACCATTACATTTAATATTCAAGGCCTCCATTTCCACAGGCTCAATACCACAAGATTGGCGTAAAGCAGACGTGGTGCCTATATTTAAAAAGGGAGCTAGATCACAACTGGAGAATTACAGACCTGTAAGACTGACATCAATAGTGGGGAAGCTACTGGAAGGTTTAGTACGTGATAATATTTAGGAATACCTAATGGAAAACAAAATTATTAGTCATAGTCAGCATGGATTTATGAAGGATAGGTCATGCCAAACTAAACGTATTAGTTTCTTTGAGGAGGTAAGTCAGAATTTAGACCAGGGTAATGCAGTTGATTTGGTCTACTTAGATTCTGCAAATGCTTTTGATACAGTTCCACACAAGAGGTTGGTGTACAAAATTAAGCAAATTGGACTCAGTAAAAATATTTGCACATGGATTGAAAACTGGTTGAAGGATAGAAAACAGAGAGTTGTCATAAATTGAACTAGTCCAGGTTGGGCTAAAGTTGTGAGTGGAGTATGTATGTGTAACGTGTGCTCACCAAAAACTGGACTAGACCAGGTGAGGTGAGGATGTATATAACCACCGACCTACAAACGTGAGACCAGGTCTGGCTTGCAGAGTCAGGGTCGTGTAGCCGGGTCAGGGTAGGAGAGTTCGGGTAGGTCATGGTACTTGCCATAGTCAGGGGTTGGAGAGTGGAGAGTAGTCGTAATCCTTAGCCATCATTGAGGAGAGGATAGAGCAGGAGTCCAGAAGTAAGCCGAGGTCCAGGGATACAGAAGAGAGAAGTCCAGGTATGAGCAGGGGTCACATTGAAGGTCAGACAAGGCACAGCGACAGCAACGATCAGCAAGCAGCAAGCACGGTACACAAACAGAAGTTTATGCTCAGCCAGTACCCTAGGGGCTGACTGGGCATATAAGGGACTGAGGACCAATGGCGAGGCTGTGGAATGAGCTGATTAGAGATAGGTTGTATACAGATAGGTGGGAGTGATATGAGCATCAGCTGAGGAGCAGCTGAGAATGATTTTACCTTTCCTCCTGGCGTGAGTTGCGCATGCGCATGCAGGTGGTAGGTGGCGTGCGGTGGCCGCGTCACTAGTGGAGCTGTCGGCAGTTGGTTCATGGGAGCAGAGTGCTGTAGGTGCCCCTCGAGAGAGCGGTCTACCAGCAGGGCAGTGTGTGCACGCAGATGATGTTCCGCGTGTGTCCGTCCTGAGTGCATGACGCGTCCGGGGGGCATGGCTTAGCCCTAACCCTGATCATAACCCCTCTTAAGGGAGACCTCCAGCCAACCCAGGGATTGTCTCGAGGAAAATCTGCGGTGAAAGGCCTGGACAAGCCTTGAGGCGTGTACCTGTTCCCCGGGAAATCCACTCTTGTTCCTTCGTGCCGAAACCACTCCAGTGTACAAGATACTGGAGTTTTTCCCTTGAGATTCTGGAATAGCCTGGACCTCAAATTCCTGTTGACCCTCCACCAAGATAGGTTGAAGAGATAAGTCCCGACTGGATGAGTGAGGATTCTGAATGAAGGGTTTCAAGAGGGACATGTGGAACACAGACGGAATCTTCATAGTCGCAGGTAGTCCAGGCGACAGGGCTGACCCTTTCTGTGACGACGAAAGGTCCAGTAAACCTTGGTGCAAATTTTGAAAAGGGCACCTTCAGTTGAATGTGAAAAATAGAAAAGACAAGCACAGACCTCTAAGATAAGTAATATATATATATATACTGTATATATACAAGCCCCTATCCTTACTTCCAAGTAAAGAATCTGTAGTGCAGCATCAGAGGAATACAAGTGTAAGTTCCACCATAGCAGAGAACAGTGTCCCATCAGTGTGAGTGTCCATAGAACATTGCATATAACTACCGTCCTTAACTGGAACATTTCGTGATGTTCTTCTCTGCCTGGTAGTAGCCTGTCAGGGGTGCCCGGTAGGATCCGCGTCCCTAGTGAACCGCAATCGCCCGCAATCACAAGGCTCCCAGCGTCGTGGTCCTCTGATCTCTTCCGGGTACTCGCACTCATAGCTGATGTTCGCGTCAGACATCACAGTGTCAAATCTGGCCGTGACGTCAGACGCGAACGTCAGCTGTGAGCGCGAGTACCCAGAAGAGATAAGAGGATCACGACGCTGAGAGCCTTGTGATTGTGGGCGATTGCGGTTCCCTAGAGAAGCAGATCCTACCGGGCACCCCTGACGGGCTACTACCAGGCAGAGCAGAACATCACAAAATGTTCCAGTTAAGGACAGCAGCTATATGCAATGTTCTATGGACACTCACACTGATGGGACAGTATGGTGGACAGTATGGTGGAACTTACACTTCTATTCCTCTGATGCTGCACTATAGATTCTTTACTTGGAAGTAAAGATAGGAGCTTGTGTCCTTTTATATATATTTTTTACTTATCTAAGAGGTCTGTGTTTATCTTTTCTGTTTTTCACATACACTGGCGACACACTTTATTCGAGCTCGGCTAGTCCCACGAATTCGGGTATACCCGGGTGTATTGAGGTTTGTGACTGTTTTCTGCCCGAGTGCATTGAGGTATTTTCTAGGCAGGGATTGAAGCATTTTATTCCCACTGGCTGCAATACTGCACAGTATATATATATATACTGCATTACAATTCATTAATTTATGCCATCTGGTAGACACACGAAGCATTGCAGCCTATTAAATCCTAATCATTACAATTTAACAGATCAGCCGCCCGTCAGCCAGGCATGAACCCAGGCTGGGAAGGCAAACACAACGGGGCTTGTCAGAGGTGAGGAGTGGCGCATTCCAGGTATCTGCCAGGTACAAACTGGGCATTTGCTCGAATAAAGTGTGTCGGTGCAGTACACATTTGGAGGTTCTCTGGCAGAACCTTGGGGGGCTGAGGAACCCAGCCCTCTGAAAACAGGATCTTAGATCATCTTTTATTCAAATTGATGGGACATTTTGGTTGAGCATCGTTAATCTGTTTTGTTTGTACCTTCAGTCTAATGTTTTTAGTCAACAGCCAGACCTTGTGTCCTGGTGAGTAAGTGAGAGTCTCACGGCAATGACTGTCTGCTTGTCTTTTCTGCATAGAGACGGCGTGTCTAAGATTTCCTTGAATCTTTTCCCAGGAGTCCTGGAGGTATTGAATGCTGCTTTCAGCGAGAACCCCAGGTCTGGAAACTGTGGTGGGGAGGGCTGAAGGGTGAAAAACATAGTTGGTGAAGAAGGGCGATTCTTGTGTGAATTCATTATGCAAATTGTTATGTGAGAATTCTGCCCATGGCAGAAGGTCCGTCCAATTGTTCTGAGCACCAAAATGAAACAGCGAATGAACTGCTTAAGGGATTGATTGGTCCGTTCCGTTTGGCCATTGGTCTGAGGGTGATATCCTGAGGAGAAATGAAGAGAAATGCCTAGTTGGAATAAGGCCCTCCAGAATTTGGAGATCAACTGGGAGCATCGGTCAGAAACGATGACTTGAGGTGTTCCGTGAGTCGAAAGATCACCTTAATGAACATCACCTTCAGATAGTCTTGGATCGCTGGGTAGACCCTTGAGCGGGATAAAAGTGCCTGTTTGGAGAAGTGATCAACCACCACCAGGATAGTGTCCATCCCCATACAACTAGGCAGCTCTACGATGAAGTCCATCAAAAGGTGAGTCCATGGATGATCCGGGATTGGAAGTGGTTAGAGAAGACCCAGAGGTCTATTCTGACCGCAAGTGGCACATGCAGAAATTACGTTTTTGATGTCCTTGCGCATACCTAGCCACCAGAAGGTCCATTCCAAAAGGTCGATCATCCTCCTCGTACCTGGATGACCAGCAGTCTTGGATGCATGACCCCATTCCATTACTCTCCTATGAAAGGTAGGTGGCATGAATAGATGTCCCTCCATGACATTGAGGCCCTCAGGGATAAGAAAATGAGCCTTTGTGATGTCTAGTAAGACATCGAAGGTGTTTGTCAGATAGAATACAAGACGGAGGAGTATGGTCTCTAAATGATCCTCCATCTTATCCTCCACCAGGAATTGTTGGGAATGGGCATCTGCCTTTATATTCTTAGAACCAGGGAGGTACGAGATGACAAAGTTGATTCGAGAGAAAAACAAAGACCATTGTGTTTGTCATGATCCCAAGCGACGAGCACCTTCAATATATAGCAGATTTTTATGATCGGTCAGAATAGTGGCGAGACTCTCTGTACCTTAAAGTAGATGTCTCCACTCTTCTAAGGCCATCTTAATGGACAGCAGTTTGCGATTTCCCACGTCGTAGGTTTTTTTTAAAAAAAGGCTCAAGGATGGTCTGGTTGAGGGTTCTTTCTCTGGGAAAATACCGCTCCAGCTCCCACATCAGAAGCGTCCACCTCAAGTGTGAAGGGCAGTCCTTGATATGGGTGCATCAGGATAGGTGCTGAGACAAAGGCTTTCTTCAGTCTTTCAAATGCCCTAGTAGCTTCCAAAGGCCAGAGTGCTGGATCGGCTCCTTTTTGAGTTAGGGTCGTGATCGGTGCAACCCCCAAGGAGAAGTTCTGGATAAATCTCCAGTAATAGAGATACAGTATATACATATGGCCCCAGCACGCAACAATAGAAGCAATGAACAATAGTCAATTGGAATAAGTCAAAAGTGTATTTGAAAAATTATTTAAGCAGCTATACATGGAACCCAATAGCAGGGTATGGAGAAACCTCTCCTGTAAAGACAACCACACCAAGGAGAGAGAGGGGTGGGGGGGGGGGGAACAAGGGTAAAAGAATAAAAACACAAAAGGGGAGAAAACAATATAAACGTACAATAAACGTAATGGATGGGGGTAATAAAATAATAGGGGGGCTTTCTTCAGTCTTTCAAAAGCCCTAGTAGCTTCCGAAGGCCAGAACGCTGGATTGACTGCTTTTTGAGTTAGAGCCGTGATCGGTGCAACCACCAAGGAGAAGTTCTGGATAAATCTCCAGTAATAGTTCGCCATCCCCAGGAACCTTTGTATGGCTTTGAGAGACAGGGGGCAAGGTCAGTCTACCACCGCTTTGACTTTAGCAGGATCCATAGCGAGTCCCGTATTGGAAATGATGTATCCCAAGAAGGAAGTCGAGGTCTGGTGGAATTGACACTTTTCCAGTTTGGCGAAAAGGTGATTCTCTCGCAAACTTTGTAGGACCTACTTCACGTGTCCCGGATTTTCATGTATAGTTTTAGAAAAGATCAAAATGTACAAAGTCCTGAAACACTGCGGGTGCGTTGCAGAGACCGACGGGTATTACCAGATACTCATTGTGTCCATCCCGAGTGTTAAAGGCCGTCTTCCACTCGTCTCCTTGACGAATTCTTACCAAGTTGTACGCTCCTCTCAGATCCAACTTGGTAAAAATGGTGGCGCCCTGTAGTCTGTCGAATAGCTCTGAAATTAGCGTCAGTGAGTAACGATTCTTAATCGTTATCTTGTTGAGCCCGTGGTAGTTGATGCATGGCCTGCGTGAACCATCCTTTTTCTTTACAAAGAAAAACCCTGCACCTGTGGGTGACGAGGACTTATGGACGAAGCCCCTCAAAAGGTTTTCTTGAATATTATCCTTCATGGCCTTGGTTTTGGGAGGAGACAGCGGATAAGAGCATCCACTAGGAGGACAGGCGCCAAGCAGAAGATGGATGGGACAGTCATAAGATCAATGAGGTGGGAGTTCGTCGGCTTGAACCTTGTCAAAGATGTCCCGATATTCCTTGTAAATCTCTGGTAGTTGCATATTACCCTTTTCCGGTAGCGACACCCCGCTAGACCTTTGAAATGAATCAGACAGTTCTCTTGACACTGGGAACCCCAGTAGATAGGTAGGGATTCCGTCCAATCAATCCGGGGATTGTGTAACTGGAGCCAAGGAAGACCCAGAATGACGTCCACTGGTAGCGTATGGATGGCATCCAGTGGAATCCTCTCAAAATGATCCTCACAGACCTGTAAGGATATTGGTATGGATTGCAAGGACTTAAAGCGAGTTACTGTGGACGACCATCTATTGCTTCCAGCCATACGGAGCGATCCTTTTATATAATATTTATTTCACTCCATTCTTAAAACACACACAAATAGAAAAGTCCAACGTCTCTCCTTACTGGCTAAGCCTTAACCATCAAGGATCATGAGCTTGTTGTTCTTGTACCATTGTTGGTTTTTGACTATTGTCTCCCTATTTGACTATTTTACTATGCAGAATTACAGAAACAAAGAATTCTACAAAAGTGCACCCTGCTTTGATTCTCTGAATTGCAGTAAAGGATCCCAATTTAATATTTACAGCCCATGATTGCTATTGGTGTAAGACAACTCTGTGTTTCATATATCCTTAACTGATTGTGACTTGGACCTGCAGGAAATCAAGATTAAACAACCTGTAAATGTATTGATATGTAAGTCCATCTAAACTCTGGTGCCAGTTCTCAGACAAAGTGCCTCTTCTATAGTATGGTAACCCAGCTGATCAATACACTAAAAGCATAAAAGAGACCTTTATTTGGAGTTATTACATTTTTGGAGCTAATTATAATACCAATAATAACCTGCAATTCGGCATTATCAGGCGGGTAAACCATTTTCGCTGGAGCTTAATTACCCACAAAAGCAATAATATACTGTATGCCATATATCTGGCAGATAACAGATTCCTGTTTAACAGAGACAAGACAGACTATATACTTTATTGCTGGTAGCAGGAAACAAATTACAGAAATACTAGAGTTTCGACAACTAAAAGTGAAATTATAGTCTCCAGTTTACATTTCCTCTCAAGTCTGAAGGTCACAGTTTTTCAATTTCAGTATATGCCTCAGAAGATGAGACACAGAACACAGATGGACAAGCTTTTAAATGAAAGCTTGGTATGCACAGGTATAGTACCATTTTCCCTAGTCACTTAAGTAAGTATAAAGATTAATATGTTACCATGGAGATAATATGGCAATGTCATGCTCTGTGATGTCAATCTAAGTATATGGAATTGAAATCAGAAAATTGTGCTTCAAAAAGCATACAGCTTCTTGAAATGATGCTATTTTTAACTAGCAGGGATACTGCATCACACTTGTTCAATTACATTTGTCAAGCACAGATGGGGCTCTTTTTTTTAATCATTTTATCTTATTTATTGCTCTCCTTCTCCCCCTTGCTCTATACATATATTAAATTAGTATGATTTTCTAATGTCACATATTTTTTTTTATTTTGTTGAAAACTGTTATAGTGTAAAATAAATTTGTGGCTCATTTAGAAACATTTTCTTTATGCCCTGTGACCACAGTACACAAATCCCATTTTTTTTTATCAGGGCTGCAGCGCACAGTTTTTTGTACTGTGAAATCTATCGATCATGCTGTTTTGGTTAGGGCTATGACTTACTTCGATTTTCCGGCATGGATTTTTCCTTACAAACATATGTCACATAGCACACAGAATGCAGCCCTTTCCTATCGTTTGATAAACAGTGCAACGGTAACATCATTCCCAAATAGGGTAATTAGCCCATAGGAAATGAATGTTCCATTCATTTAAAGGTAGCTGACATTCTTTATTTATGGTAGATACTTTCAGGGCAAATCTGATACAATGTTGCCATTAAACAATTAATTCATCAACTGGAGACTGGATTTACAAGCCATGTTTCCTTTCATGTGCCTAGGTAACAAATATATAATGGAAAGGAAAGAGAAAAGCTCACCATTTAGATCAAGTGGTTTTCCAGCTGTGGATCCTGGGGAACTGAGGGTCCCAGAAACCCTTCATAATCATCATCATGCAGCTGTCCACTAGTCTGTAGCTTTTCTATCACTCTACAGTATATGTTCCACTATATCAGTGAAGCAGATTTTATTTTTCATTTTACAGGTACTGTATGTATATAGGTTCATGAGTTAATTAACAATTAATAGGTCTGCAAAAGGATAGGTTTGAGAAACTCTCATCCAAGGGGATATAAGCCCCAAAGACAAACGTTACCCATGTTGACCAAACATTTGGTTTGGTGAACAACTGGTACATGGGAACATTTGGGCAGATACTGTACACTAAGCTCTATTAAATAAGTACAAATAACTGATGTAATGTTACCTAAAGCAGAAAAGGATGTTAATTTTCCTGAGCTAATGCATATCCACAAAGTTAATTATATGCAAAAACAACGGCCATTGTATATCTCTTTAACATAGGCCTAACGTCAAGTATTGTAGCACAACGTAGCATTTGGCTTTCAATAATGTCATCATATACTCCAACTGTACCTATTAAGCAGATACACTACATGTTATCGGCTCCTGTAAGACCAGCTGTGCCTATAACACAGATAGGTGTGTGTGTGTGTGTGTGCGTGCGTGCGTGCGTGCGTGCGCGCGTGCGTGTTATGCTCAATACGTTATTTGACTTCCATTGGGATTACTTGGAAAAACATGCATCCAGCACGTGTAGAGGAAGAGCAGTGATACCTATTTTATACCCACAAAATGTTGGAGGGTCTGCGTCATGTTATATAGGATTTACTCCCATTCAGAGTCTGGAAGAGGAAGCGACTATTGACTTATATACAATGCTATGTTAAATCATTTGAAAATACTTGAATTTTCAAAGTAGCCCATTTCCCAGTTATCTAAGGTTTGCCCACCTGTATCTCTCCACGATTTGTATAAAATGGATGGTTTGGGGGATATATAAATCTCTGGGCTTTCTACTGAAATAGTAAAGTAGTCATCCTCCTCTTCAGATTTCAAAGCTGGATTTGTTGAAGTTTGTCTATGTTATCATACGTTATTTGTACAAATGTAACTTTTTATATCCTTTCCTATCTTGATAGTTCTTTGCACATTTTAAAATAATTGGTTAAATAAATATGTACATCGCAATCTCACCGAATGTGAGAGTTTATATGCCCAATCAGTTCATGTGAATTTGAACTAATATCTAGTTTAAGTAATTGGTTTATCAATTTGGTCATGGGTAAAATCCAGTGCATGTATTCATTAAAGTGAATGCCTTACACTATTTCTCACAATAAGCCAACATTATTATATGCTAAAAGTGTAATGTTACTGATTTGTTAAGTAAAGAATGAAAAACATGTTCTACAAATCAACAGAATCAAAAAGCTAAGGAATGCAACTATATATCCTACAATATTCACATTTCAAGTTTGTTTTAAGAAAATGCAGAATCAGCATAAAAAGTCAAAGACAACTCTTTCTGGAAAACAACAAATATGGTATTCATTGTTAAAAGTTCTTATTTTATTTAAGGAGGGAACAAACAAAACAAGATATACATATGTGTACTGTATTTTGCAGAACATACAGTAGCCATACCATTTCACAATATTATATTTAACAATAATGAAACTGACATTACAAAATTGGCATCTGAAACTAACAGTGAGGCAGTTAATTTTGTTCATATAGTATATATTTTCATCATTATGATGAGTTCAATCACATTGTAAGCACTAGATACTGTATACTGTAGTTGAAACCATTTGAGATATATAGTATCTTTGTAATTTAAATTAATCGAACATGCAGTAACACATTCTAGTGTTAATTGAACTTGTTGCAAACGCTAAGATTGCAGAAAAGTTTTTCGCCAGACCAAAAAAGACAGCAAGTGCATAAAGATCACACATCTCTAATTGTGCTGCACTTTTTGCCATTAATTACACATTTTGAGCAAATCCTCATTATGGCTTTACTATTTTGTTTGACTTACGAGTGCTATACTTGCACATTTTGAGCCTTCGGGATCTTTGGCAACCCCCTGGCCACACTATCCCACTTTAATACTTTTTAATTACAGTTTTATGAGTTTCATATTAAAGGTTATGTTTTAATTAGGTGGTGTGAAACTAAGTGATTCTTGGTGAGTGCACATCTCTATGTGCCCTCCATTTAGTTTTGCCTATCTCTAATTGTGTAGTAAAGAAAATAATTTTGCATGTGAGAAAGTTCAGTTCAAGTCCTAGGTGAGAGATAAAAAATATATATGCACTTATATACAGTATGTAGCCCAGTGCCCCTGGCTATGTGTTTCCTGGCCCTAGCACTGTAAGTCCTGGTAAGGAGCAGGCTGTGTGAGGGTTAAATCTATCTCACATGGGCCAGCATGTGAGTTTCCTCAGCAAGGTGTTAACTTGTATCGGTTTCCGTAGAGGAGTGCTGCCAGTTACAGGAGCTTAGGAGTGGGACCCTCCCCTGGTACAAAAGATGGCTCCCTATCAAATTGAGGTGTGTTCCAGTTTAGCATGCTCCTTAGGGAGTGGGTGTTGTTTCTACCTTACCCCATAAGGGGGTAAGGGGGTCCAGACTAGGCCAGGGGCCTCAAGCTCCTGGGGGCCTAGTCAAAGGAAATGACAAGATGCAAGCTGCGAGGGGAAATATTCTATGAGAAATGCTGTGTGATGAGCACCTCTCTTGCATGAGATGAAAGGATCTGAGCTGGTCTACCAATAAATAGTTGAACTGTTTCCCTGTCTGGAGTTTATTACTGGGAGGGTTCCTGTGGAGAATACCCCTGCCCAAGGCAGAGCTCTGGAGGATGGAGGCGCTGCACCAACGTACTGAAAACCTGTCCTGTTGCCTACTCCCTCTACTATCTGCGGAGGCTCAGACCTCCTGGAAACCTACAGGTGAGCTACAAGGCACCACAGTAAGGCTGAGTCCCCGCTGGCGCTGAGCGTGCTCATGCTTAGAGCATGAGCGTCGGGTGTCCTGCAACTTGCGCACGAGCGCAGGGGGGAGGTGGGGGGTGCAATTGCGGGCTATCTGAGCAAGCGGGAAAGTTTAAAAAATTTATTTACAAAAGTGCCGAACGTGTGTGCCCGCGCATGCGCTCATGCGGGAACTTGCATATATGTATATATGCAAGCAATCGCGCCAAGAGCCGCCTGCTCAGCGAGCTCAGCACCAGCAGGGAATCAGCCTAACACTATGCAACTACAAGTACCATCAGTTCTCTCTGTGGGGGTGGGGGGGTAGGGGTGTTACATATAATTTTCCTTTGAGATATACCTCATCTTTTAGATTGCCCAATTATCTAATAATTTTCTTTTTTTCAAAATAATTTAATTTTATTTCTGAAATAAATTTGTACAGGATGTATTTATTGCTTTATTTATTTTTGAAGAAATGGTAATAGTTTGCTAATGCACAGTGTGCCATTTATCTTTTTTGAATTGCAGGGCGTTCTCTACACTATGTGAAAACAAGGCTGGTATCTCAATGTATCTTTCCTGGTACAAAATGATGCTATCCACAGCTACAAAATGATGCTATCTACAAGATTGGGGTCTTTTATTGTGTATTGCTTACTCTGAAATGTATTTATTTTATGTTTGTACCATGCACTGTGACATTCATTGATTGTATTTGCCCCACCACCACTTCTGTTAGATGGATGTACTTTGCATTGACTACTATTTCAGTATCACGTGCAATCTTAAGTTTCCCCTGAATCTACCATACTCTAGCTTCAAATCATGACATTTTGTTGCACAGTTCCTAGCTCTATGAAAAATGATGTTCTCATGTAAAGACCTTATTGGTGCAGTAGAGGTATTTGAGAGCCTGTATTGATGCACACAAATAGGCCAACAGTATTTATTCTTTTTAGTTTGTCACAAACCACTTTACAAACATTCAAATGTTATAACAAAAGCAGTTTTTTTTTTTAGATGAAGTGAATTAAAAGTGCCAATTTAATTTGTAAATGTTATATTTGTAGAAGCTTTTGACTTATGGTTTGTAGTTAAGGCTCTAACATGATGGCTGAATGTCTTACTTCAAGCGCCTCTCGAGAAGAGAATTACTTGATCAATAGCAATGAAAATCACTTCACCTAGAGGACTAGAGAGAGGTAATGGTTTTTATCAATTTAATGCATTGCATGCTATTGATCAGCTATGTCTTTTCTGGTCAGGAAACAAATCATCCCATGCTCTTGAAGTGATTATTTGTAATGGCAAATAGTCCCCAAGCCAACATATCTCCACTTACAATCATATTTCTAAACCAATGATTCTGTTGATTTAACTTGTTTTTGTATTGATACAATCTGACCAGTAACATGTTCCTGCAGTATCTTTGTAAAACATGTTGTATAGAGTTTAGTACGGAGTTTAAGAAATGAAACAGAGGTGGAATTTGACCCATTTAATCCGGCGTTAAAGTTAACACACTGATATATTTATTTATTTATAAAATGTTTTAACAGGAAGTAATACATTGAGAGTTACCTTTCGCTTTCAAGTATGTCCTGGGCATATACATACTGTACATATATACATATAGAGAGAACAGAAAAAGAATGAAGCTCAATTGAAAATAAAGGCGTGAAAATTGATGCTTTTATGAATTTATCAGATAAGTTAAAGAAAACATTTCAGTAAAAAAAAACTATAAAATAAGAGTACTGTTAAAATAAAGGAAAAGGAAAGAAAAAGAGAATGCATGGCCACTGATAGGCCAGATACATCAAACTGCGTTGACCTAAAAATGTGGTATTAACGCCAAAAAATTGCCTCATTTTTAAAATGGATAAACAGCAAAGAGGCAAGAACCCAATAGTAGCACTAAATACCGTCAAGATAATAGTAATAAGACAATATTAAAATACAATCTTTAATGTTAAACTGATTAAAATAATGAGTGTAAAAATCCAGCAAAAGACACAAATATATATTAACCCTAAGATGAGTGTATACGACACTCCGGGTTCTAGAAGGATATGAACAGATGAGGTGAATTAGATCAAATGTTCAAAAGGGAGCTGATATGCAGTATTCCCTAGGTATAGTTACTTTAGTGCGAGCAAGGGTGAGGGAGTGCTGCAGACCTGTCTGGAGTGACAGGTATGACCCAAGGCAACTAGGGGTTAAGTGCACTTGAGGCGTGGAACAGATAACTGGTACCAGGTGGCGGTGTGGCAATTGGGTATGCCTATGCACATATTAATGATTGTGCTCAACCGCCAGGTACTGTGCTTCCACAAGTGTCGGTAGTTGAAACAATAATCATGCACACCCCTAGGTACAGGTAACTTCACTGAACACTGCCCATGAAAGGCTAATGTAACCTTGATAGTAAGAGGCTAGCTACATGGATAAATGTCAGTGGTAAAAGTGGCTGTCTAATCCCTGTAGACGGTGTGGCTGTGGGTATGCCTACAGTATGCACATATTCATGAATGTGCTCCACCGTCAGGGATAGTATTGCCACTTAATGAATCCCCCCCACATACCTAAGCCTTGAGAAAGCGTTTCTTTCGTTAAACGCGCTTGTCGGCACCCGTCACGTGCACGCACACGGTCAGCACTGACGTGGCAGCCTCCTACCTCGCAGAGCGAGTAGCTGCCAGACCGCACGCGTGCACCCCCTTCTAAACTGAGCTGGAGTTTGGTACTTCACTCGGGAGCATACGGTGAGGGCAGTGCTCGTTTGTTTTCCCATTCACTGGGTTCATTAAGTGGCAATACTATCCCTGAAGGTGGAGCACATTCATGAATATGTGCCTAGGCATACCCACAGCCACACCGTCTACAGGGATTAGACAGCCACTTTTACCACTGACATTTATCCATGTAGCTAGCCTCTTACTATCAAGGTTACATTAGCCTTTCATGGGCAGTGTTCAGTGAAGTCTACCTGTACGTAGGGGTGTGCATGATTATTGTTTCAACTACCGACACTTGTGGAAGCACAGTACCTGGCGGTTGAGCACAATCATTAATATGTGCATAGGCATACCCAATTGCCACACCGCCACCTGGTACCTGTTATCTGTTCCACGCCTCAATTGCACTTAACCCCTAGTTGCCTTGGGTCATACCTGTCACTCCAGACAGGTCTGCAGCACTCCCTCACCCTTGCTCGCACCAAAGTAACTATACCTAGGGCATACTGCATATCAGCTCCCTTTTGAACATTTGATCTAATTCACCTCATCTGTTCATATCCTTCTAGAACCCGGAGTGTCGTATACACTCATCTTAGGGTTAATATATATGTGTGTCTTTTGCTGGATTTTTACACTCATTATTTTAATCAGTTTAACATTAAAGATTGTATTTTAATATTGTCATATTACTATTATCTTGAGGGTATTGAATGCTACTATTGGGTTCTTGCCTCTTTGCTGTTTACCTACTATATTACCCATAGCACCTTACCCCTCTATACTTATCTAGTATTTAGCTGAAGCGGGGTTCACCTTGTTATAACCTCATTTTTAAAATGCAATACATCAACACCAAAAAAAAGCACTTTTTATTAGATCCGTTAAGTATCGGATCCGAGAAAACAATTGGAATAATACCTAATTTTTATGTAAAAACGGCCATATTTTTTTAGTTTAGGGTTGGGCCATAACAGAAAAAAAATCCCATGATAATATCAATAAATTTATCGCTATATAACGATATATCGCGATAAGCATTTTTATTTTTATTTTTTAAATGCCCAAAAATGTTCTAGCAAATCTAATTAAAAAGTGTTCAAAGAAAATACATTTTCTTTAGATTTACTAGAGCTAAGGGACCTTTATTCCCAAATCCTTTCCATGTCTGCATTGCACCTTTTCTCACATACACTGCTCCCATCATCTTAACATCCCAATCATCTGTTCACCCCTCATCCCATCACTCTCACCCTTAGATACTCCATCCATTTAAAAACACATTTCATTTATAAAATGTTAAAAATACATCAAATGTGTTTTATGTATTTGTAACGGTTCGACCCCTAACCAATCTCATATGGGCCCCTAGGTGTAGAAACTGCCCCCGTTACATGTCAGTGTAGTGTGGTGCACCTGCTGGCTCACAGGACTCCTGAGTCTCCCACTCGTTGGTAGTGGGGATTTCACCATGACAGGCGTATGAGGTAGTGCTGAGTTCTACTCACAGTTGGTACAGCGCCTCCATCCCTTCCAGATCCCCACGATAGCAAGGAGGAGTCTCTGGAAGAGAACTCCTGGGTGCATCTTCTTCCTGATTAGCTCCAGTCACAGGCAAGAAGGGTCTTGATTCAAGGGCATCTTTATTTGCATCATGCATGGCAGACTACCCATCATAGCGGCCGGTACTTAGCCGCACATCATATAGCTGCACATCTCAAGGAAGTCCCTCCTGACTCTGTAATAGAGCCAGGGATATTCCTGCCACCTCTCCCCTAAGGGAGGCTACCAGCTGTGCCAGAGCCCTGGACACAGTGTGGGGTCAGCTTGTCACTCTGCCACTTGAGCTGCACAGACTCACAGCCCTTGCACCAGACACTTGCACTGTCTGGATCTGATCTGACACACTAACTTTAGGAAGCGATGCATAATATATAGTTTCCAGAAGGCCCACCCCCTGTGTCACTAACAGTGGACACAGAGCATGCTGTCACTTCCTTTGCTACACCTTACACATCACAGGGGTTAAGGGCAAACCTCCATGATGAATTCTGGCAAACCTGCCCTCTTAATAGGGATTACTGCACAGAATGAGAGAGGTATGTAAACCCAAAATTATACAGGGATACAATCTCCCCCTGGTGGAATCCAATGACCCTGCTTGGACCTAAATTTGCGGAACCTTATTTAAATAGCACTGCAAAACACAAAACAAGAATATCAATACAGGAATACATCTTCCCACACTGTACATAATTGCATAAGACATTATGGTATACAGCCTTACACTTATGGACTACTCCTGAGGAGAATCTAAGCCTCAGTAGTAATGCCTGGGATCAGGCTTCTTTACCTCCCTCCCATTAGCATCTAGCACTGATATGCTATAGCATCTAGGCTGCCCGTTCCCAGGCCGGTACTCCATCTTGTGCATATAGATATTGCGCCCAATACTCCAGATTCTCATTAGATAGAAAATTCTAGCCTCTGTCCTATGCTCCACATGACTAGACTTAAACTTGATGTAGTCCTCCACAGACTCCCTTAACCAAGCATCCCTATTGTCCTCTATTTCCTGCATAAGAGGTTCTGGTACATACTGTCGTGGCCCCTTTTATTCTACAACATCACCGCATTTTTCCTGGATTTGTTTTCGAATGCTACGCACTTCACCGGGTGCATGCCGCATTCTCAGCCGCGGTTGATGCGTGGTTGATGCGCGGTTGATGCGCGGTTGATGCGCGGTTGATGCGTTTATTGAGAATGGTTCAGATTTACTAGGTTGCAATTCTTCGCGTGTCCGCCAGATGGCAGATATTCATGAATTGTAATGCGCATGCACTTCAGTAATGTGTCGACTTGCAGGTGTTTCGTTTAAAAAAGATACCACAGTGGGCTATTGTAAATTGGCCTTGGGACTGAAGGAAGAGGTTACAATATTGTATCAATTTAGGCTTTTCACATTAAAGAAAGACAAGCACCAGTTTCTGGTTATTGTCCAGAGAGTCCCGCCATGAGTGTACAAGTCCAGCCCGTGTTCCAAAAACCCAACAGAACGTGCGCTTATTTAATATGGGCCGCAATTAATGCAACAGATGATAAGATGGCAACAGTTGTTCAAATTTATCAGTATTTTATCGAAAACTATGACTTTTACAAATTTTCGCCAGCTCCTCATGTGTGGAAGCGTGCAATAAGGAAAAAGTTATGTAGCGATCCATGTTTTTATCGTATTGATCCCGAATTTATTGGAGGGTATTGGTGTGTATCACCGAGTTTTTCCTGTATCTATGATCATGCAGATGGCAAAAGGCGAAAGGTCATGTTAAAACCAACTAAGAAACGACAGTCACTGGCAAGCAATGCACCAGCACCGGCTTCCAATAACGGTCCGACCGTCAGTGACAACCCTTGCTGTCTGTCCACGCACGGATACTTGCAGCCTGAGCCAGATTTCACGTGCAGTTTCGAGCAAGCCTGCATGTACCTAAGCGATATCCAGCCTCATCAACTGACTACAGGTGTAGTAGTCCCGCTGTCAACTGTCAACATGTATGATCAAGAATACTGGACTGGCAGTGGCCCGGCGCCAGCTGAATGGGAAATTCTATGGTGAGTAATGTTGCCGTATTTTATTCTGTTTTTTTTTTATTTTGAAAATATCAATATCAGTGCGATTCAAAAGTCAAGCGATTCTCCTGTAACCAATATCATTGGCTGAGCGGCTTCTACAGTACTGCAGATACTGAACAAATGGTGGAACGCTAGGCGCATGTGCATTGGAACCTTCTTGAAACGCATATGCGTGTCATCACATCAATGGTAGGCGCATGCACATGTGAACAGGAGACGCCCCCCGAGAAAATTATTGGGGGGACTAACTGGGAACTTCTTTAGGGGACTGACCATTACAGTAAAACTTTTATTTATTTTTTCCTCAGAAAAGAAAACGGCAAATGGAGGGATTTCGATGGATAATATCGCAATGCCTACACATTGCTGAATCGGATTTAAAAAACCACGTACGGAGTCTACAGTTTAGTGGCCATTGTTATGGATTAGGATAGAATACCTGAAACAGTATGCTGATGTTTTCAGACCGTACTGTATACAATGCTTTTTTTTATATACAGTATACTGTATAATAAACCCGAGAAAATAAAAAGTATGCATGTCTTCTATACCAGTGCATACAGTACAGTATGTGTCTTGTATTTTATTTAATACTCTTGGGATATACAGTACTGAGCATGCCTACAGTATACAGTACAGTATGCTTGGACAGTACACTCTAGAAACACTGTATTTTGTTACAGTATCAAAGGAGACAATGGAACAATTTAAAACAAATCTACATTTTCTTTTATTAAAGTACAGCAAGTCAAAACATTTACAGTAGGATGGTGTGCAGAGCAGTCAGTCAGGCCTGCACAACTCCAGGCCTCGAGGGCAGCAAATAACCTTTGAAAACCGGGACTGTTTGCGGCCCTCGGGGACTGGAATTGTGCAGGTCTTGTGTACAGTAAATAAAAACATTTATTTATTAATTCAAGTTAAAACACACAACATCTCCTTTATTTAAGTACAGCAGGTCAAAACATGTACTGTACAGCACAACAGTATGGTCTTACCTGTTATTAAAAAAAATTCTTTATTCATAAAATATACAAAAAGCAACATCTCCTTTATTAAAGTACAGCAAGTCAAAACATTTACAGTAGGATGGTGTGCAGAGCAGTCAGTCAGGCCTGCACAACTCCAGTCCTTGAGGGCCGCAAAAAGGCCCGGTTTTCAGGATAACCTTTGAAAACCAGGCCTGTTTGCGGCCCTTGGGGACTGGAACAAAACATTTACAAAAAATTTACAACAGTTGAACACTCACGCAAATGCGTACTCCACCAGATTGTCCTTCTATGGCCGATGACTTGCATGGCGCAAAATGCCATTAATGCAGTCTCAAACGCCTTTCATTAAAAGATCTGTAATTGAAAAAAAAAGCGCTTTAATTCCTCCAGAATGGTCTTTCTTAAATTGTCAGGAAGAGACTTTTTTTCGCGATTTCCTTCGTAGTTCACTTTGAAGGCCCACTCGCAGTACATCAAGTAGGACACGTGCTGCTTAAAAATTAACAAGGCATACTTGTGGGGTACACCAGCACTCATCACCCTATACTTCTCCCTGAGTGCTGGTGGCAGATCGCGCAGGATGATGTCGGGCACCGTATCGATGCAAGCGAATGTAGGCTGGGTTCTGGAAGCGGGTGTTCTTCCGTGAGCGGGTGTGCTTGTGGCGGCGGGCGAGGGTAGGTTGTCTGGGAGGAAGCTTTCCTCCTGTCTTGGTCACCGTGTTGTCTCCTGGCGTGGTCTTGACGGGGTTGTCATGTTATACTCCTCCTCAACGGCATACATGTACACAAAATCTTCTGGTGGAGGGGGTGCGCTTGGTGATGGAAGGTGTTCGAAGGTCCCATTCATCACATCCATGCCACCCTCCTGCTCTGGCGTCGGGGATACAGGGACATGAATACCGAGCAAATTATGTATCCCCGCTATTTCAGTCTCTAACTTCTCCATCCGTCGATCCATCTTCTCCATCTGTTGATTCATCTTCTGCATCCATTGATCCATATTTAGCATCCGTTGATCCATATTTAGCATGGTCTCCAGAAGCAGATCTATCTTTGCCAGCACAATAGAGTTCCCGGGGATATCCACACTTATCCCATTCAGCATCCCGTCTAACGAGATGCTTCTTGTGCATGGCGTGCTGTGGACATCTGAGTGGATGGGTGCTACGGAGGATGAGATGGGGGTTCCATAGAGAGAAGCGGCAGCGTCGCCGAAGAAGGGTGGAGGAGGTGACCTGTGGATATCCGGGAGAGGAGAACCGGCAGCGTCATCGAAGAGGGATGGAGAAAGTAACCTCTGGATTTCCAGGCGAGAAGCGTCAGAGTCGTCTAAGCGCAAAGGAGAAAATGACCCGTGGATTTCAGGGGCACCAGCGGCAGCGTCGTCAAAGAGCAGTGGCGAAGATGGCCTGTGGGTTTCCGGGAGGGCAGCAGCAGCGTCGAGGACGAGTAGTGGAGAAGATGGGCTGAAGATATCCGGGAGAGCGGCGGCAGAATCGTCAAAGCGTATTGGAGGAAGTGGTCTGCGGGTTCGATGGGTTTACTGCCATTTGTTTTGCATTGAGTGTACATCACTGTATTTCTTCTTGACATAATAAGACTGACGTCTATTAAAACCCTTAGTCTTTGGGGTCAGCAGAAGGTTTTCTTTATTGGCCTTAGCCTGTCGCTTTGGCCTATGCTTGGAAACGGCTGCCGCCTTTCGCTTTTTCTGCGTGACAGGCACGGCAGAGGCGAGTGGCTTCCTGCGTCTGTAGAATCGGGGTTGATCCATGGAAGCAGATGGCACAATGCAGTATCTGGACAAGGGCAAGTTCAGATAAAGATCATCGAGTGGTGGGCTTTGCAAAGTGTGTAACCTTTTATGCATGGCGACGAGGTACAGGTGTTGAAAGTGGGCATACTCTAATGTGAGTCATTAACGTATAAATACACCATCCATTTTGTGGATTCACTGCACATTGAATACACAGCGACTAAATATCGAATATACATTCTTGTGTTTGTATTTCTTTCTACTCGCAGCAATTCCTGTTAGATTTCAAAGGATCTCAGCATGCGAATTAAGGAGATGTACACGAGCGGACACCGAATTGCAGATATCCAATGCTGGTTAGCTGCTTCTGGCCTCGTTGTGCCAGCAACCACGTGAGCTATCATGCACACGGAATAACCAGACAACGCACGAGGACACCAACGGTAACTAACGCGTAAGTATATTTATATAACTACATTTATTTATTTATTTATAAAATATTGTAATGTAGATCTACTAGTGTACTGTAATAGTGTACTGTAGATCTACTGTATCTTTTTTATAGTTATATAGTTATAGTTATTTCGGTATATTTATATAACAGTATACAGTATGTATATTTTTTACATTGCTGCATATTAATAGAACAATATATTGTGTACTGTAGATCTACTGTATCTAATTTTATAGTTATTTCAGTATATTTATATAACAACAGTATATGTATATTTTTTTACATTGCTGCATATTAATAGAACAATATATTGTGTACAGTAGATCTACTGTATCTAATTTTATAGTTATTTCGGTATATTTATATAACAACAGTATACAGTATGTATATTTTTTACATTGCTGCATATTAATAGACCAATATCTCATTGTATACTATTTTTACTGCAAATGATGTGCTGTGCTTGTGGCCTACTGCACTGTAACTTACCGGATTGTTGTTTTTCTGTACATTGTAGGGAGACAACTCTTCTGGTCGACAAAATAAGTGAGGAGAATGATGAGAAGAGTGCATTAAGGGTCAAATACACTCTGCAGGAAAATCACAATCTGACTGTATCCGAGACCAGCATAAAGAATATGAGACGCAGAATTGGATGGAAATATGGGTGTATGAGGTTAGTACTGGACAGTACAGGAGGTAAAAGTGTTGTTTAAGAAACTGTACTGTACCTCTAAAATTATTTATTCCTTGTCATTACAGAGCGTACCCCATGATAAGGGACGTTAACAAAATCAAGAGAGTGGTCCAGGCCCAGGCATGGATCGACAGTGGAGAAACTTTCCAGGATTGCATCTTCACTGACGAGTCTACTGTTTCGCTGGAGAGATTTGCCACCTTTGCATTCCACAAAAAAGGTCACATATCTATGAAGCCGCGTCCAAAACACCCATTTGAAGATGCATGTGTGGGGTGCCATCTCTAGGCGTGGACCAGGATGCATCGACATCTTTGAAGGTACAGTAAAATGTATGTCACACGCTTTTGCCTTACGCACTGTACTGTACTAGTGTGCAGTTTTTTGAGCACTTTTCTTTTTTTGTTATAGGAATCATGAATAAAGCTTTCTTCCAAGAGAAAATTGTGCCTGAGATTGTGGAATACATCACACATGAGTTCCTGGATGGTCACCGTTTCTACCAAGGCAACGATCCGAAGCACACCGCGTTAACAGCGCATATCCTTGAGCGCGGTATCAACTGGGTGAAGACGCTAGCGGAGTAAGTGCGGTAACCGTGTCTCATTTTTTGCCCACTGTTTTTACTGTGTACTGTATCTCTTAGAGTGAAAAAACGAGTGACGCCGCGGTCACGACTCCTCTAAACAGCCAAACGCATGTAGAAAAATAAAAAAACTTTATTGATCAAACAAGTGAACAGCCATAGTAATCCTCTGACGCGTTTCGTCCGGGTCACGGACTTTTTCAAAGAGTAACTCCCTATGCCTGGGATGATCTCTATATAGGGTGTACTGCATCATGATTGGTCATAATGACCTGGAGAGTAAAACCTCTCACCTGCAGAATAATCTGTATTAGCTAGTTTCATACACGCCCATACTGAGACCATCACCTAATAGGCACAAAACAAAATGTGAAAGTACATAAATAATCCCAAAGAAAACGTTTAAAAAAATAGTTAAAAAACAAGAGTTAAAAACAAAGACTGCTGATTCATCACGGTAGATATTGCATAAGAAAAAAATACATGTTAGGAAAGCATATACAATGTGTACATATGAACTTCTAATATATGCATATGGTTTTAAATATACTCCAACTCACTACATTGAAATTTAGGTACCTCATGGGAAGTAATCCGACAACATGATAATCCTTATACTGTAACAACATGTAAGGACTTGAAAGTAGTCCAACTTCCCACATTAAATGTTAGGTGATTTACATTTAGAATATTGAATGACATGATAATCAATAGACCATAATAACAAAATGTAAATATTGTCGCATAAATACCCTTACTGATAGAAAAGTTTACAGAAGCATACAACATCAAAGGTTCCCTTGAGCCATCCCGCAGGATAAGACAGAGAGATATAAATATACCCTGGAGGATATTCACAGGGATGTATATTGGATTGATGACTATGTCAGGAAATGTTTTAACTCCCATTCCTGATTTATACCTGATGGGAAAAGGGTACCCAAGGAGTAAATCCAGAACATTTCACGTTTGTTCAATATATTCTCTCTGTCTCCCCCTCTGATGTGGCTAGGGATATGTTCTAAAGCTGCATATGAAAAATTTGAGATCCCCCCTCTTGAACACGAGGAAAAATGTCTAGGTACAGGATGTACCAAATCCTTCTTTTTTATTAATCTGACATGTTCTGCAATACGTACTTTCAAGGGTCTAATCGTACGCCCAATATACCGCTGGTCACATCCACAGAACAAAATGTATA
Source organism: Ascaphus truei (assembly GCF_040206685.1). Classification (NCBI taxonomy): domain Eukaryota; kingdom Metazoa; phylum Chordata; class Amphibia; order Anura; family Ascaphidae; genus Ascaphus; species Ascaphus truei. Next base: position 78,408,048 of record NC_134486.1, on the reverse strand, counting down.
TAACAAAACTGGAATTACAGTTTATAAAGCTGTTTACATTGAAACTCTTTTTACCAACATTAATTGATTTCAGCGGTTTAACATATCTGCACATGGAGCAAACACCACAAGAGAAAAAACCTTTTGGTATTCCCTGTATACATGCCTTTCCTGATTGTGATTTAAACAGACTAGGCGACAAATGTGTCGCTATGGTTGGAGACTTGCGAAAAACAAAACGGGGTCAATCTTGTACATATTCCTTAATATTTTTGTCCAATGACAGGGTCCGCCAGTGTTTTTTGAAGATATCGCATATAAGATGTGATTGCCGATTATAAGTTGATATAAATAAAGGACTTTTATTCCCGTCATTGGAAGAAGACCGTGGAGTGGCCCCATGTCCAGAATGTTTGGTTTTCCTAATTAATGTGGATCTTTCAGCGAGATTTGCTGACTCGAATGCCGATTTAATATCGTTTTGGTAGCCACGGTATCCCGAGGGGTCCATGCCCCTATTTTTTGTCTACTGTATCTCTTAAACTAATTGTCCTTTTTTTCCAATGACAGAACGCCAGATTTCAATCCGATCGAAATGGTCTGGCATCAGCTGAAGGACCATATCCGAAAAGTCGTGAAACCCTCCAATAAGGATGAGTTGGCGAAAAGCATACTGAGTTTTTGGAACGATGTACTCACCGTGGAACGATGCAATAAATATATTGACCATATTGCGACTGTGTTGCCCATTGTGATCGCGCGCATTGGGCAAGCATCAGGAAGGTAGTATGGTATACTGAAGTACTGTACTGTAGTATTGTAAGTACAGTATGATACAGATAAGTATGGCACATACTTTTTCTTTCCTAGTAGTCAGAGTATACAGTAGTTCCAGTATAGACTAGTTTGACAGTACTACGGTAACTGCATACCGTAGTCCAATATTGAGTATCTATACAGTACACAATGCCATAATACAGTATGCACCTAAAGTACAGTAACTGCTCAATTTATTTATTTCCAGAGAGAGCAGCACCAGCCATCTGGTTACAAAGTATTTAACAGTAGTCAGAGTATACAGTAGTTCCAGTATGGACTTGTTTGACAGTGCTAACAGTGTACTATAGTCCAATATAGAGTAGATACAGTATACAGTACACAATGCCATAATACAGTACAGTATGCACCTAACTGCTCAATTTATTTATTTCCAGAGAGAGCAGCACCAGCCATCTGGTTCCAAACTATTTAACAGTAGTCACAGTATACAGTAGTTCCAGAATAGACTAGTTTAACAGTACTACACAGCACACAATGCCATAATACAGAATGCACATAACTGCACTAATTTTTTGTTTTCTTGTCTTTTCAGGAAAAAAGAATGGACTGGGAGAGAGGGGGGGGGTGTCGTGTACAGTCTGTGAACTGTTTGTACAGTTAAGTGTACAGTATCTAAACAGCAGTAATGATGTATACAAAACCTCTCCTCTCTCAATGAACTACTGTACTGTACACAGAATGAGGAAGAAGATAAAGACGGAAAAAATTATATTACTATATATATATATATTTATATATATATTATAAATTATATATTATTAATTAATATTATTATCAATGTGCATTATTCATGTTTCTCCACCGGCCATCAATTTCCATCTGACAGAAGAACTTAATAAAGACCGCATTATTTATTATTCATGATTATTTTTCTATTTGTTTTTTTTGGTTCCTGATAAAATAAAATAATTATTTATTTACATAATCATAATCATTGACAACAACCCCCCCCCCCCCACACACCTACAGTACACCAAAGAAAAAGAATGAATAACAAAACAACATGAATCAGTTAATGGTTTTTTTAACTCTCAATTCTCACAGTGCTGTGCAAATCAGATTTACATATCAAATTCGAGAATGGATTTTTCCAAAGCGTTACCATAAACAAAGCCTCAAAAGGTTGGGGGGGGGTGGGTGAGTCATGCGCAGTAATCAGCTAGCTCCCATCTCAGAGAGGATTACACGCAGGCGCAGTGAGGTGACGCTCGACTAGGGACGGATTAAGAACACAATGGCAAGCTTCAGAAAATGAATGACTCTGTGGAGGTGGAGGTGTCTGTCGATAAGAGTTTCAAATCCTTGAGCGAGCCTTGTGTGTGTGCGTGGAGGAGGGGGCTACACGGTACAGCTGCATGAAGGATTAGCTGTGCAGCAGTTCAAAGAAATGACATAATTTTAAAAGGCAGGTCATCATAATAATTTGATCCCTGCACCCCCAAATACAGTACATAAAAAGCACACAAATCAACCATGTGCAGTCAAACGCACAGGGTTGCAGTCAAAAGCAACAGCACAGATTGAATATCGTAATATCAAGATGGTTTTTGCAGGCTTGTGGAGAAAATAAAAATACAAAATGAGGAGAAAAAAATGTTCTTTTTTTTTTTTTTGGACACTCCCTCAAGCAAGCCGTGGTGAATTTACAGAGAGGTGATGCTCTGCTAGGGACGGATTAAAAACACAATGACAAGCGTTTTATATTTATTTATTTTCTTCCTGATAAAATAAATATTTATTTACATTCATGTTATCATGTTATCAGTAATCAGCTAGCTCCCATCTCAAAGAGGATTACACGCAGGCGCAGTGAGGTGCTGCTCGGCTAGGGACGGATTAAAAACACAATGGCAAGCTTCAGAAAATGAATGACTCTGTAGAGGTGTCTGTCGATAAGAGTTTAAAATCCTTGAGCAAGCCTTGTGTGTGTGCGTGGGGGAGGGGGATACAATGTACAGTTGCATGAAGTTCAAAGAAAATGACATACTATAATTTCAAAAGGCAGTTCATCATAATAATATGATCCCTACACTCCCAAATACAGTACTGTACATAAAAAGCACACAAATCAACCATGTCCAGTCAAATGCACAGGGTCGCAGTCAAAAGCTACAGCACAGAGATAGAAAATAAAAATAAAAAATCACTCTTGAACTTCACAAGCAAGCAGGAATGTGATTGAAACCAGAAAGACACACATTCAATGGAATGGTGTGAGAGAGGTGTACTGCACTGTAGATAAGATAAGAAGTTGAAATACTCAAGATCAGTAGAACTGCAGTTCAAAGAAATGACATAATTTCAAAAGGCAGTTCATCATAAAATATGATCCCTACACCCCCAAATACAGTACATAAAAAGCACACAAATCAACCATGTGCAGTCAAACGCACAGGGTCGCAGTCAAAAGCTACAGCACAGATTGAATATCGTAATATCAAGATGGTTTTTGCAAGCTTGTGGAGAAAATAAAAATACAAAATGAAGAGAATAATTATTATTATTATTATTTTTTGGACACTCACTCAAGCAAGCCGTGGTGAATTTACAGGCGCATGCGCAGTAATCAGCTGGCTCCCATCTCAAAGAGGATTACTCGCAGGTGCAGTGAGGTGACGCTCGGCTAGGGACGGATTAAGAACACAATGGCAAACTTCAGAAAATGAATGACTCTGTGGAGGTGTCTGTCGATAAGAGTTTCAAATCCTTGAGCGAGCCTTGTGTGTGTGCATGGGGGAGGGGGCTACAGGGTACAGCTGCATGAAGTTAAAAGATAATGACATATTTTCATTTCAAAAGGCAGTTTATCAAAATAATATGATCAGAAAGAAAAAGTGATGCAAAAAAGCGCTAATGGGAATAAAGACAATGAACCCTGCTATGAGGGGGAGCCCTATTGGTAGAAAGGCAGCCTGGTGGAAAACTGATGGTACAATCAGAAAAGACAGCATAAACAAAAAGAGATACCGGCGCCTAATGAGTCCAAAATAGATGGAAGTCCAATAATGATAGTCCCAGTCCCAAGATGATCTACAGTCACTAAATCCTTGGGTGCTCCATTAGGAATTCATGCAGGGGAAGTGGAATATGGAATAAAAGAAGAGAGATAATTAGTGCAACACAGCTATACAGATTACACAGACATATAAATGCAAACTGGCTGTCACAAGGAGACAAGACAAACAGACACAACTAGACAAACAACATTAAAGCAAAGCTAATGATAAAAGTTAATTTATAATAACTAAAAATAAAGGTAGGACAAGTTGCTGGTGTGCCGCTCCGGTGGGTTAAAATCTAGATAAAACTCACAGGACGGCAAATGTAAAATCGCATTAGACCAATGTGAGCTGGTGTCCAAGTGTAGGGGGTTCGCGGGGTGTTCAGGATGCCGTGCACTCCTTCCTCCTTGCTGGCAATGACCGGAACTGGCGTCTCCATCGTGCCGAAACCGGAAATGATGTCGCCGGATGTGACGTCAAGGACTGGCAATCTCCAGTGAAGCCTCAGGAAAACGGCAATCCACACCTCCTTGCCCCTCTATCGCTCAACCAGGGCACTCAGCGATTGTACTGCTTGTAATTCTACTCTGCAAATGTATCCAAAATCGAAATAAAATAGCCCTACGCGTTTCATGTGTCTAAACACACTTCCTCAGGGGATATGAAGTGATGGCAGTGAGGCCAGGTATATATATCCTCAGCTTGGCTCCGATTGGTCTGTCAATCAGGGAAATCATGAGGATACACCAATTGGCATATTAAATCACTGACATTTGATTCAGCTTTGCATGACAAAGACATAGAAAACTTAACACAACATTTAACATGACATAAAACAGATAAAAATAGTGAATTGATATAATCAATGGCATTTGGCAATACACAGTAGAGTATATAAAAATACATAAAAAATATATATATATATATATATAAAAAGTCCCCTATTTAAAGGGTGCAAGAATAAAAGAAAACTTACACCTGATATTATAAGAACGCTCCTTGCTCAAAGTCTATATTTAACCCTCTTGGGGATAATGTTTTAAGCTCGTATATCCAGTATGCCTCACGCATACTGGATCTTTTTAATCTGTCACCACCTCTTGCACTAGCAGGAATTGTCTCAATGGCTTGGCATTTAAGACCGCTAAGATTTTTATCATGATGTGTGAGGAAATGATGGGATACGCTATGGGTTGTCAGTCCTCTTTTTATATTGTATATGTTTTCATATACTCTCCTCTGATATGTTCTTCCGGTCCTTCCCACATATTGCAGGCCACAAGGACATTGGAGCAGATATATGACAAAACACATATGACAGTTAATATGTGACTTGATAGGATGTTCTTTCTTGGTAACGTTAAATTTAAAACTCTTAGCATTGTTACTGTATGCACACGCCATACACTTTTAACATTTAAAAAAACCTTTATCTATCATAGCTCTATTCTCTTTTAGATGAATGAGCGGACAACTAGGAGCTATCCTGGATTTTAGATTTGACGCCCTAGTAAATATAATTTGCGGTTTCATAGGTAGAACTCCTGCTAGAACATTATCCCTCAATAAGATTGGCCAGTGTTTGTTGATTATTTTTTTGATTTTTGGTGCCATGCCATTATATTGGGTAATGAATGGTACACTGGCGACACACTTTATTCGAGCTCGGCTAGTCCCACGAATTCGGGTATACCCGGGTGTATTGAGGTTTGTGACTGTTTTCTGCCCGAGTGCATTGGGTTATTTTCCGGGCAAGGATTGAAGCATTTTATTCCCGCTGGCTGCAATACTGCACAGTATATATATATATATATACTGCATTACAATTCATGAATTTATGCCATCTGGTAGACACGCGAAGCATTGCAGCCTATTAAATCCTAATCATTACCATTTAACAGATCAGCCGCCCGTCAGCCAGGCATGAACCCAGGCTGGGAAGGCAAACGCAACGGGGCTTGTCAGAGGTGAGGAGCGGCGCATTCCAGGTATCTGCCAGGTACATACTGGGTATTTGCTCGAATAAAGTGTGTCGGTGCAGTACCTTTTCAAAGAAATTGTTTTTTAGATCTTTTTTCTTATAGACAAGAAGATCCTCTCTTCTCATATTGGTAACATGATTGATAACCTCATCAAGAGGATGCTCTGGGTAATTCCTACTGAGAAACTTGCACTTCAGTTCCTCTGCCTGTGACGCAAAGTCGCTAATGTCAGAACAATTGCGTCTTAGGCGGAGAAATTGACCCCTCGGTATGTTCTTTATCCACAATGGATCATGCGAACTATCGGCTCTTAGATAGGTATTAGCCTGCACTGGCTTGAAATATGTTTTGGTATGTAAAGTGTGATTAGTGATATAAATATTCAAATCCAAAAAATCAATGTGCTCTGTACTGTGATGGAAAGTAAACTCAAGATTTTTATCGTTATTATTTAAATAAGAAAAAAAGTGTTGTAATTGAGCTTCGCCGCCAGACCAGATGAATATAACGTCATCTATATAACGTTTCCAGAGCACCAGGTCTGCCCCATATGGACAGTTGTTCAAAATCGAACCTTCCTCCCAACTGTCCATAAAAAGATTTGCATAACTTGGGGCAAACCTGGTGCCCATTGCGGTTCCACATACCTGGTTATAAAATTGTGAATTAAAAGTGAAATAATTATGGGTTAAAATAAAAAAAATGCTATCAATCAAAAATTGTTTTTAGCAGATGTTAGTTGAGTGGTGGAATCCAATTTTTGAGATATTGCCCTACAGCCCAATTGATGGTCTATAATCGTTTACAGTGACTTAACGTCTGCTGTTACCCGTTGGTAACAGTGGACGTTAAGTCACTGTATTACGATTATAGACCATCAATTGGGCTGCAGGGCAATATCTCAAAAATTGAATTCCACCACTCAACTAACATCTGCTAAAAAACAATTTTTGATTGATAGCATTTTTTTTATTTTAACCCATAATTATTTCATTTTTAATTCCCAATTTTATAACCAGGTATGTGGAACCGCAATGGGCACCAGGTTTGCCCCAAGTTATGCAAATCTTTTAATGGACAGTTGGGAGGAAGGTTCGATTTTGAACAACTGTCCATATGGGGCAGACCTGGTGCTCTGGAAACGTTATATAGATGACGTTATATTCATCTGGTCCGGCGGCGAAGCTCAATTACAACACTTTTTTTCTTATTTAAATAATAACGATAAAAATCTTGAGTTTACTTTCCATCACAGTACAGAGCACATTGATTTTTTGGATTTGAATATTTATATCACTAATCACACTTTACATACCAAAACATATTTCAAGCCAGTGCAGGCTAATACCTATCTAAGAGCCGATAGTTCGCATGATCCATTGTGGATAAAGAACATACCGAGGGGTCAATTTCTCCGCCAAAGACGCAATTGTTCTGACATTAGCGACTTTGCGTCACAGGCAGAGGAACTGAAGTGCAAGTTTCTCAGTAGGAATTACCCAGAGCATCCTCTTGATGAGGTTATCAATCATGTTACCAATATGAGAAGAGAGGATCTTCTTGTCTACAAGAAAAAAGATCTAAAAAACAATTTCTTTGAAAAGGTACCATTCATTACCCAATATAATGGCATGGCACCAAAAATCAAAAAAATAATCAACAAACACTGGCCAATCTTATTGAGGGATAATGTTCTAGCAGGAGTTCTACCTATGAAACCGCAAATTATATTTACTAGGGCGTCAAATCTAAAATCCAGGATAGCTCCTAGTTGTCCACTCATTCATCTAAAAGAGAATAGAGCTATGATAGATAAAGGTTTTTTTTAAATGTTCAAAGTGTAGGGCGTGTGCATACAGTAACAATGCTAAGAGTTTTAAATCTAACGTTACCAAGAAAGAACATCCTATCAAGTCACATATTAACTGTCATATGTGTTTTGTCATATATCTGCTCCAATGTCCTTGTGGCCTGCAATATGTGGGAAGGACCAGAAGAACATATCAGAGGAGAGTATATGAACACATATACAATATAAAAAGAGGACTGACAACCCATAGCGTATCCCATCATTTCCTCACACATCATGATAAAAATCCTAGCGGTCTTAAATGCCAAGCCATTGAGACAATTCCTGCTAGTGCAAGAGGTTGTGACAGATTAAAAAGATCCAGTATGCGTGAGGCATACTGGATATACGAGCTTAAAACATTATCCCCAAGAGGGTTAGATATAGACTTTGAGCAAGGAGCGTTCTTACTGCACCGACACACTTTATTCGAGCAAATACCCGGTATGTACCTGGCAGATACCTGGAATGCGCCGCTCCTCACCTCTGACAAGCCCCGTTGCATTTGCCTTCCCAGCCTGGGTTCATGCCTGGCTGATGGGCGGCTGATCTGTTAAATGATAATGATTAGGATTTAATAGGCTGCAATGCTTCGCGTGTCTACCAGATGGCATAAATTCATGAATTGTAATGCAGTATATATATATGTAGTGTGCAGTATTGCAGCCAACGGGAATAAAATGCTTCAATCCCTGCCGGAAAATAACTCAATGCACTCGGGCAGAAAACAGTCACAAACCTCAATACACCCGGGTATACCCGAATTCGTGGGACTAGCCGAGCTCGAATAAAGTGTGTCGCCAGTGTATAACATCAGGTGTACGTTTTCTTTTATTCTTCCACCCTTTAAATAGGGGAATTTTTATATATATATATGTTTTTTATGTATTTTTATATACTCTACTGTGTATTGCCAAATGCCATTGATTATATCAATTCACTATTTTTATCTGTTTTATGTCATGTTAAATGTTGTGTTAAGTTTTCTATGTCTTTGTCATGCAAAGCTGAATCAAATGTCAGTGATTTAATATGCCAATTGGTGTATCCTCATGATTTCCCTGATTGACAGACCAATCGGAGCCAAGCTGAGGATATATATACCTGGCCTCACTGCCATCACTTCATATCCCCTGAGGAAGTGTGTTTAGACACATGAAACGCGTAGGGCTATTTTATTTCGATTTTGGACACATTTGCTGAGTAGAATTACAAGCAGTACAATCGCTGAGTGCCTTGGTTGAGCAATAGAGGGGCAAGGAGGTGTGGATTGCCGTAGGCTTCACTGGAGATTGCCAGTCCTTGATGTCACATCCGGCGACATCATTTCCGGTTTCGGCACGACGGAGACGCCAGTTCCGGTCATTGCCAGCAAGGAGGAAGGAGTGCATGGCATCCTGAACACCCCGCGAACCCCCTACACGTGGACAGCAGCTCACATTGGTCTAATGCGATTTTACATTTGCCGTCCTGTGAGTGTTATCTAGATTTTAACCCACCGGAGCGGCACACCAGCAACTTGTCCTACCTTTATTTTTAGTTATAATAAATTTACTTTTATCATTAGCTTTGCTTTAATGTTGTTTGTCTAGTTGTGTCTGTTTGTCTTGTCTCCTTGTGACAGCCAGTTTGCATTTATATGTCTGTGTAATCTGTATAGCTGTGTTGCACTAATTATCTCTCTTCTTTTATTCCACTTCCACTGCATGAATTCCTAACGGAGCACCCAAGGATTTAGTGACTGTAGATCATCTTGGGACTGGGATTATCATAATTGGACTTCCATCTATTTTGGACTCATTAGGCGCCGGTATCTCTTTTTGTTTATAATAATATGATCCCTACACTCCCAAATACAGTACATAAAAAGCACACAAATCAAACCATGTGCAGTCAAATGCTACAGCACAGATTGAATATCGTAATATCAAGATTGTTTTTGCAGGCTTGTGGAGAAAATAAACATTAAAAATTGAGGAGAATTTTTTTTCACTCACTCAAGCAAGCAGTGGTGGGTGAAGTTACAGGCGCATGCGCAGTAATCATCTGCTGTCAAGCAGGAATGTGATTGAAACCAGAAAGCCACGCGTCCAAAGGAATGGTGTGGGAGAGATGTACTGCACTGTAGATAAGATAAGAAGTTGAAATACCCTGCAGTGCAGTATATTATCCTGTGTGTGTGCGGGGGCGAGCGAGGGGAGAGCGCTGTACAGTATATGCCGAAATGTGACACTGTTACAGTACTGTACACGCCTATGCGTTTCAACAATTTTCAAATAAGACATACAGCACTGCAAATGCATGTATACAGTAAATATGCAAATTTACAATTACTGCGCGCGCACACGCAGACTGTGTACTGACGTAGGTTGAACTGCTAAGGTATTAGACTTCCAAGACAACAGCTCGCGAATGCCCCCCTGAGTTTTTAGACGGTATTGCAGTATTGCAGACAGCGAGAATAAAATGCTAATTTCATGAGCGCTAAAATAACGCAATTCACTTCGGACCAAAAAAAAAACGCATCTGACCGAGATTATCAGAGCGTCGTGGATCCAGACACATTAGGATAAAGGCGGCTGCCTCTGTAGGGGTATTCTAATCCATGGGACCGCTTGTAGCGTGCAACTATGGCCCTCTCAGCCCTGCTGATTCTGATCAATTTCTTATTGCCTGCCTTGCCTGGCAGAACCCAAGATAGTGGCTCTTCAGGAGCAATTACATCATAAAGTATAGAGGATCCCCTTGGACTGACTAGTCCCTTCTGTATTTCGTACCACCGTCTGACTAACTCTTCCTGGCATTCCTCCTCAGAGTATTCGCCCACATCTCACAGTGGTCAACCACCTCTCCTCTTAATAATATGAATCGGGTGTGATCTAGCCAGGCTTCATACCCCTCAAACATGGGAGCCCACCACTTGGTGCTTTGCTCCACAGCATGCTCTTTTACTGCCATTGCTGTCTCACTCTCCTCAGTCTCTCTCCCAGAAGAGACACCCGATGTACCAGTGGATCTAGAGGCAGACCCATAACGTTTAGACCTTCCCCTCACAGTGGTATCATAACCGGTAGGACTCATTCTCGGAGATGTCCTAGCAGGAATCATTTCCCTCCCCGAACCCTCATCAGAAGTAAAGCATTCACCCCAGTCCATAGCTGACCCAGTCCTTTCTTCAGACGTGTCCCGGGACTCCCCAGACCACCCTGGGCTAGATTGGGACCCAGAGGAAGATGTGACAGGGGCAGGGGTTTGGGCAGTGGCCTTGGGCAGAGGGAAGGGGGAAGTGTTCTTACGCTGCGGTATGATGATACGCAATTTGGCGATGCCCCGGCCGGTGGCAACGCTGGGCAGATCAGGCTCATCCATCTTCTGACTTCCTCTGCTCTTCACAGCTACCCGGAAGTGCTGAATGGCGGCGACGGCTGCTTCAGGTCGGCTCTGCTGCCACCTGAAGTGACGTCATCGATCTCGCGGGACGAGGCGCCATCTTGGGTGGGGTCCCCCACTAGAACCTCTTCCTCCATTTCAACAATCGGCGCCGGATATGATGGTTCGCTCCTCTGCTCCGCTTGGGCCTTGGTCGGGCCTGTCTTCTCCGCCGCCTCCATCGGAGCCTGTGGGAGGTAAGAGGGCATCTCACCACTCCGCTGGCTTGCGATGAGGTCCTCTTCTCCTTTCACGCTGGGGGTCGCCACGGCCGTGGGACTCTTCCGCTGCTCCGGCCGCACCAGCGCAGGTTGTCGCGGGATCTCGAGGCTCAGCTCCGCCAGGTCACCGGAAAGTTGTTTGTCTTTTACAGCACCGCTGCAGTGGCCCACCGGTAGACGCATCACCACCGATGTAGGACTTCCTTGCTCGTCGTCCGACGAAGCAGACTCTGATGCCAGTAAGGGTACCTCTGCAGGGGACCGACAGCGAGGTTCCGGGTTCTCGCTGCGGTTGCAGGCCCCAGTTTCACTCTTGTCAGGTACCGTCATTAGAAGGGATCCCCATTATCCGGGAGCGACCTTCTCCTTCTTCACTCTAGGCGAGGCTCCAGCCGTCAGCGTGGCCGCTTCTCCTCCCACCTCCGCGACGTGCCCAGGCACGAACGACTCCATGGCCCACAAGTAGTGGATCCCGCAATGCGGGCATCACGCCGTGGTGCTGGCTTCTCCGCTGGGTAACCTGCACTGCATGCACAGGCACCGTAGGGTCTCTTTTCCACCCGCCTTCACTACCAGGAAGCCTCCTGGCAGTTGGTTGGGGTGTATGGCAATGTCCATGCACAATTGGTAGTGGTGTTTGACAAGGGAGACACACGGCACAGCAGTCTCTCTTGTTCACCAGCTCCTCGCAACTGAGGGACAGGAAGCGCACATCTAGCTCCTCCCTGAGTCAGCTCCATCTTTCATTGGCAGATGCAAGGACCCCTCCCCCTGGTGGATATTAGAGGAGGGTCTCAAAGCTGCACATCATGACCCAGAATTGGTTCTGAGCCTGTCACAGTCCAGGAGGGCATGGCCACAGGTTTCGCGCCACTTCCCCCATCAGGGTGGGGTCCTTTCTTTCGCGCCTCTCCCGGCCAACTTCTTGCAAAAGTTTCTTCTGTACACAGCCTACGCAGTCTCCCAGGGAAGAGGGAGCCGCCATTTTGCAGCAGGGGTTAGCAGCAGGGGTTACTTGTGTAGTGATCACCATCTGGCAATCAGATACTCCATTATTTCCGCACATAATAACAATCTCCTCACAACTTTCCTCCAGGATAGCACCCCGGGAACCTAGGCAGGACAAGAACGGCGCAGCCACTACTTTAGCGTCACTCCACAGCAAACTAGTAAAAGTCACTTTTGTAGTTTGTTCCTCCGTGGTACACACACCACGTGCGCTTTCTCCATCAGGCGCGAGCCGCCATCTTGGACTCTCCACACCGCACGGGACATCATTACTTAGGGTCGCCATTTTAACACTTTGATTGCGATCGCACATGGTGCTCCTCTATACTGGGCAGTCGCCATTTCGATGCAATAAAGTATGCCAGTGCATCTCTACATGTATCTCATGTGTGTCTTACTCATGTATGCACTACCTCAGGCTAGGCTAACTCTCTCACTGTATGCTGTACACACTATTCTCCAGTATGTGCTCTGTGGTAAGTAGTCTGGTTACTTGCTAGAGTACTCTGGCTTCTCCCATGCAGTACTAGGGCGTCACCTACATTTGACTACACCTAGCGCAGACCCTCCCAGGAGTTCCTGACCCATGTTAACCAGGCTACCCCCTAAGGCATCCTACGACTAGCTGCCTCAAGGTGACTAGAACAGCTATAGCCCTGTCTCCAGATCTACCTTACTCCATTCAAGGCCCTAAGTGTACTTTGCGAGCGGACCTCCCACCCCTGACTACCCCTAGGCTCCCGTCCATTCCACAGCACCTCCTGGCAGCATACATTCCCTGTTTCCTAGTCAGCCTAGCAAAAGCCAGTCCTGATGATCTCAGCAGCGCCTCCAAAAATGTAATGGTTCAACCCCTACCCAATCTCATATGGGCCCCTAGGTGTAGAAACTGCCCTCCGTTACATGTCAGTGTAGTGTGGAGCACCTGCTGGCTCACAGATCTCCTGAGTCTCCCGCTCGTTGGTAGTGGGGATTTCACCATGACAGGTGTATGAGGTAGTGCTGAGTTCTACTCACAGTTGGTACAGCGCCTCCATCCCTTCCAGATCCCCACGATAGCAGGGAGGAGTCTCTGGAAGAGAACTCCTGGGTGCATCTTCTTCCTGATTAGCTCCAGTCACAGGCAAGAAGGGTCTTTGAATCAAGGGCATCTTTATTTGCATCATGCATGGCAGACTGTGGAAAGGAACCTCCTATGGCGCTGAGGAATGAATGGAAGTGAGATCTTGTGCAAAAGTTCTTGTCTTGTGCTATTAACCTCAGGAAAAGAAGACAAAAAAGCGAAAAACACTACAATAGTGTATTACCCAGGGACATAGTATGGTTAATATAATGAGAGCAATTTATTCTGTAAAACAATTGATATAAAACAATTAATATAAAACAATTAATCAAACAGATATGAATGCATATAAAACTTCCAAGCGCTTGTGCTTGAGGAAGATGAACTGCTCCGCCGTGGTAAAATTGAAATCCTACTCACCGGACATGAGTAGGACATGCGCAATGGTTAAATGGTCTTTAACATCAGAAGACACCGCTCGCCGTGGTGTGAAACAGCCAGTTGATGCGGGAGGATCGCCTTCAATGCTCGTAGTCTCTTTGCCAACAGAGTCCGGTCGATCGGCTCCACCGCTGACGTCACCGCCTGGATAGCACTGCTACGGTGTCCCTGAGAGGCCAAAAAATCTTCTAACGCGTTTCGAAACTCCTATTGATGGGTTTCTTCGTCAGGGATGGTTGCTGCATGGGGCTTTACTTCTATATATACCCCAGATAGTTCAATTAGGATGATTATTTTGATTGAATTTGGGAAACACCCTATGAAAAGTCCTCTAATTGTACATAATTATGAGATGTGATGACATGGAGCAGTGGATTACATCGAACATAAACAGATGAATGTAATACATTATATAAACATTAATTAAAGAAAATGGATATTTTTAACACAAACGCAACACTTATAGAGAAATTACATGTTATTATAATTCATATACAAATATATGGACATATGTCCAAATGTTGGACTGGGGATTCAAAAAGGGGGAAAGATAAATAAATCCCTCCTTATATAGTAAATGAAACATATGTCCTCAATATCTATGCAGATGGAACAATGAATTACAGCATTTACAAAATGATACACAAATTTGCATAAAACAGAAAATGTCTGATGCTTGAATCAAATTTGACAAACACAAGGAGCCTGATGGTCAGCAAGCACTTATGTGGATGTTAAATAACACCCATTGAAGATATAATATATTAAGAGACTATTTTGGAGAGACACACTTCCAAGGAATGGAAAAACTCAATTCAATATTATTAACTTTTAATGAATTACACCTATTAAAAAATGTAGTCTATCACTGTAATATACTATTATTATTTATTATCACTATCACCTATTCATGTTTATAATATATATTGATTGTTAGTAGTAAATTCATTTTGACTAAGTTATAATACCATCAACCAACAGTATAACCATAATACACCCTGAGTTTTTCCATTCCTTGGAAGTGTGTCTCTCCAAAATAGTCTCTTAATATATTATATCTTCAATGGGTGTTATTTAACATCCACATAAGTGCTTGCTGACCATCAGGCTCCTTGTGTTTGTCAAATTTGATTCAAGCATCAGACATTTTCTGTTTTATGCAAATTTGTGTATCATTTTGTAAATGCTGTAATTCATTGTTCCATCTGCATAGATATTGAGGACATATGTTTCATTTAATATATAAGGAGGGATTTATTTATCTTTCCCCCTTTTTGAATCCCCAGTCCAACATTTGGACATATGTCCATATATTTGTATATGAATTATAATAACATGTAATTTCTCTATAAGTATTGCGATTGTTGTAACAATATGCATTTTCTTTAATTAATGTTTATATAATGTATTACATTCATCTGTTTATGTTTGATGTAATCCACTGCTCCATGTCATCACATCTCATATTTATGTACAATTAGAGGACTTTTCATAGGGTGTTTCCCAAATTCAATCAAAATAATCATCCTAATTGAACTATCTGGGGTATATATAGAAGTAAAGCCCCATGCAGCAACCATCCCTGACGAAGAAACCCATCAATAGGAGTTTCGAAATGCGTTGGAAGGTTTTTTGGCCTCTCAGGGACACCGTAGCAGTGCTATCCAGGCGTGACGTCAGCGGTGGAGCCGATCGACCGGACTCTGTTGGCAAAGAGACTACGAGCATTGAAGGCGATCCTCCCGCATCAACTGGCTGTTTCACCCCACGGCGGGCGGTGTCTTCTGATGTTAAAGACCATTTAACCATTGCGCATGTCCTACTCATGTCTGGTGAGTAGGATTTCAATTTTACCACGGCGGAGCAGTTCATCTTCCTCAAGCACAAGCGCTTGGAAGTTTTATATGCATTCATATCTGTTTGATTAATTGTTTTATATTAATTGTTTTATAGAATAAATTGCTCTCATTATATTAACCATACTATGTCCCTGGTAATACACTATTGTAGTGTTTTTCGCTTTTTTGTCTTCTTTTCCTGAGGTTAATAGCACAAGACAAGAACTTTTGCACAAGATCTCACTTCCAATCATTCCTCAGCGCCATAGGAGGTTCCTTTCCACAGACTTCTTATCTGATTGGGAGATACCAGATTTACCTTCCAGGCAGCTAAAGGACTACCTTCATCGAACTCTGTATCACAGGTTTTATTTTGTATATCACTGTATTTTGTCAGCACGAGCGCTATTTGCACTTATTATTTCACCACTATGCATGGCAGACTGCCCATCATAGCAGCCAGTACTTAGCCGCACATCATATAGCTGCACATCTCAAGGAAGTCCCTCCTGACTCTGTAATAGAGCCAGGGATATTCCTGACACCTCTCCCCTAAGGGAGGCTACCAGCTGTGCCAGAGCCCTGGACACAGTGTGGGGTCAGCTTGTCACTCTGCCACTTGAGCTGCACAGACTCACAGCCCTTGCACTAGACACTTGCACTGTCTGGATCTGATCTGACACACTAACTTTAGGAAGTAATGCGTAATATATAGTTTCCAGAAGGCCCACCCCTGTGTCACTAACAGTGGACACAGAGCATGCTGTCACTTCCTTTGATACACCTTAAACATCACAGGGGTTGAGGGCAAACCTCCATGATGACTTCTAGCAAACCTGCCCTCTTAACAGGGATTACTGCACAGAATGAGAGAGGTATGTAAACCCAAAATTACACAGGGCTACATATTTTTAACATGTTATAAATGAAACATGTTTTTAGATGGAGGGAATATCTAAGGATGAGGGGTGGATGGATGACGGGCTACCAGAAGTGACGGTGAGAAAATGTGAAGCACAGACATGGAAAAGGTTTTCGGAATGAAAGGATTAAACCTTTTGTCACACAAGAGATTTGCATCAAAGTTCCCTGGAATGCCCTGCTGCTTCTTTGGTAGTGAAAGGGTTAATAAAAGGTTGGAGGGAAAAGGGGTTGAGGTAAGGGGCGGAGGAGTTAAGGAGAAAGGTGAGGAACCTTGAGGGGAGGAGGGGCTTAACATTGGCAGACAGGGCGGGGGTGGGGTTAACAGTGTTAGGCAGGCCGGGGCAAACAGTGGCAGACAAGGAGCAGGTTAACAGTGGCAGGCAGAAAGGAATTAATAGTGGCAGGGAGATGTTAACAGAGGCAGTCAGGGGTTAATAGAGGCAGGCAGAGGGTTGCTGCTAAAGGTGGTTCTACAAGCTATTGAATCATAAGGTATACTTAGTTTTTCACACATGGCTTTTCCATTTTGGCTTTATTTTTGTTAAATAAATCATGACACAGTTTAATATGTCATGTGTTGTTGTTCAACTGAGGTTGTATTTACCTAATTTTAAGGCCTGCTACGGAACAGATGATTGTTATTATGTCCTGGTATGTAAAACCATGGAATTCAAAGAGGATGTACTTTCTTTTTCACACCACTGTTATATATTGGCCAATATACTGGCCATTATATACATAAGAAAGATAAGCTAAATCAACCTAAAATAAATAATAAAATATTATTTAAAATACATTGCAGTACATATTAACCACTTAGCAGCCCACGTGTCAGTCATGATTTTCCATGATTAGATGGCTACAAAGGTCTACAAAGTGGTTAAAATAAACATAAAACTACACTACCTACCCTCCTTCTCCACCTTAATGTCCAGTAAAGCATGCTTTACTAGCTACTAAAGTAATTATAGGGTTAACCCCTCCTGCCATCCATCCAGGAGGTCTCCCTGGGACAACTTCCCCCCTTTACCCATACCCCCGCCCCATTCCCTGAACAAACCCACCCCCATCTAGACTAATGCTCAATATCCCTATTAACCACGGTGTATGACACTCGTCCAGGACTGCAGCTCTTTACGATATTCACTCCCCACAGTCTAAGCTGATGGAGGGGGTGGGGGGGGGTCACCAGATTACAAACAAACAGTGGATTTCTCCGACTGGTGCAGTGGCACACATTGATGTCGTCCATCCAGTTTTTCCATCCACAGATGGGGGAGGGGGCTTGTCTTCCGGACCTCAATACTCACAGCAAATGTGTTATATATGCTCTCAGTATACATATAGCATTAGGACTTAGCAGTATACAAAGTCCAACAGTCACAAACAGTGAGGCAAAATAAATCCTACTGCACCGACACACTTTATTCGAGCAAAAACCCAGTATGTACCTGGCAGATACCTGGAATGCGCCGCTCCTCACCTCTGACAAGCCCCGTTGCGTTTGCCTTCCCAGCCTGGGTTCATGCCTGGCTGACGGGCGGCTAATCTGTTAAATGATAATGATAAGGATTTAATAGGCTGCAATGTTTCGCGTGTCTACCAGATGGCATAAATTCATGAATTGTAATGCAGTATATATATATATACTGTGCAGTATTGCAGCCAGCGGGAATAAAATGCTTAAATCCCTGCATGGAAAATACCTCAATGCACTCGGGCAGAAAACAGTCACAAACCTCAATACACCCGGGTATACCCGAATTCGTGGGACTAGCCAAGCTCGAATAAAGTGTGTCGCCAGTGTATGTGTTTCGTGGCCACACCTATAGCCACTTCATCAGGGCGAACAAAAAGAACAAACTGCTCGTGTGTCCTCATCCAACAATGTAAGGCTAGGTCCCCGCTGGCGGGCACTGCGGGGACAAGAGCCGCCCCTCAATGAGGCCGGGCCCACTGCAAGGGGTGGCTGCAGTTTTTCCTGCACAGGAAAATTGTGATGCATACTAGTGACCAAGCGCTAGGCCATGCCCCTGGTGGTTCAGCCAATGAGGACGAACCTGCCGGGTGACGTCATGGCTGTTCCCTCGTCCCTCCCCCGTCACGCCCAACTGTCTTTCTCTCTGCAGCTCACTGCAGACCGGGGAACTCGGCTGCATGCGCTACCAGCCTGGCAGGCGCGTGTGCAGCGCCGACAGCTGGGCCATAGCCTTATTGTCCATCAGCAGCTAATAGGGAGCCTTACATATCAGGCAAAACAGCTGGGAGAGCCGACAATTAACACAATGTGCGAGCGAAGGGCACATAAATTATAAACATTGGCATACTAAATGAGCATAATTTTAATAACAACTGAATCTAAACAATCTTTAAAATTCAGGGTCTATAGTAGACCTGTTAAATCTTCATAATAAACTGATTTGTTATAAAATATTAATGTATTATACACATCTAAATAATGCATTCAGAAATGGCTGAAAAATAAAACCCTTATACTGTATACAATCCTTAAATGGGTACTGCGCCCATCAACAGGACTCAACAGAAGAACAAAATATACTGGGCCAACAATCCTGAAATAGCTAACCAGAGTACTACATTAACTAATCCCTTTAACTCTATATTAAAATAAATAAGTTATTGTACAGTATGTGTGCAGTGGCAAATTAATATATATTCAGTTTGCTTAAGTCAATTGAAATGTATGCTTGCTTATCACATACTTTTTGTTTTTGGGTATTCCACTAATGACAACATCATAATAATGGGGCAAACAAAAAGAAAAAGAGAAATCTTTTTTTTTAACAGGCCTTGTTATAAAATATATATTTTCTTTAACTGTGCATACAATGTCTTGTATATAATGTAATGTATACCCTGTTCATTTATGTAACTGTATTTGTAACCATGTATTATTTGTCCTAACTCTGTGCCCAGGACATACATGAAAACGAGAGGTAACTCTCAATGTATTACTTCCTGGTAAAATATTTTTATAAATAAATAAATAAATGGTAGATTCTGGGATTGACAAATAGTTTTATCACAAGGAGATCATGTAGAGATTGCAAAAAGTCTCCAAAGTACTGTATTTGTGCATAATAAAAACATTAAAGGATAAAAAATGTAAAAAAAAAATACTTATACATCCATAAAAATGGATGTTTTACATTTTAGAAAGTGCAGGTTTTAAATGGGAATTATTCTCCATCTGCGATGGCTTTTATCACTGTTTAGTATCTTTAGGTCATAGCTTCATGCTATTTATAGCCAATGTGTAGGTCAACACTAAACAATACAAATAGTGCTACAAAACATATTTATGCTCTGATCTACAGTAGTTTGCTGAGCATGCAAGAGAAGCGAAGACATCAATTAGACTTCATGGACGATTTGCGGGGTTTTTTTTGTCAATTTTCTTGTTTGTGTTTTCTCTCCACTGGGCAAACGCTTTGACTGATTCCGATGACATTTTGAGGGTACCTTTATGCCATCCTAACTAAAATCTAACATAAGTTTGAACTAAATTAGCGCAACTCCCATCTTGGAATTATTATTATTTTTTTAAGTGAATAAAAAAAATTAAATGGTACATGTCATCAACCAGATTCTTGATACAAAACATGAAATTCATTTGCTTGAACCGTTTAAGAGAAATTAAATATTTAAAATTAAAATAAATTGGTAACCACTACGGTAACAAACAACACTGTGTAACAACAACAACAACTTGTAGATTTACTTGGATATCTTGGTGGAAGTGATAAGAAAATGGCGGGTGAGAAATTGCATTTTAACTTATTCTGTTTCGGTGACTGTTACAATTTTTCTAAATTCATAATGTTGACAATATTTATTATATAATTTAGTTTCTTGCTAAAAGCTGCTAATTGTGTTTAGAACTCGGTTTGTGCTGTTCGGATAAAGCAGAACTCTGACCATGCACACATAATCAAAGCAAAGTTTACTCGCTCATCCCACAATGGGATCCTAGTTTAGCTAATCATGGATAGCACATGCAAAGTTTTTCGGAATTACAGTAGCTAGGTTAACTTGCCCTCTCTTTTTATATATTTAGTGCTTAGTGATTTTAACACTTAAACAACAATCATGCCATTTCCCCATGATTGGAATAGAGGAGTCCCTGGAACTGTAAAGGGCTATTTTGAACTCCAGTGATCCCCCGGTTCCCAAGAAAATTACTAGTGACGGTGTCTGTATCACTTCCAACAGATTACATTTCGCCTTTCTGAACTATTTCTTCTGCAGAAGATTAAAACCACCATTTTGTTTCCCTTAGTGGGGAATGAAAGAACTGTACCTTAACTGGTAACTACAGAATCACAGGAGCTGGGGTGTCTGCATTAAAGCAGCAATACATACCGATTGCCTTTCTTGCACTTTATTTTGAGCATACTTTAAGGGATATTTTCTTGCCCTTTCCAATTCTATTTGTATTTTTAATATTTGATTCTCTTGTTTAGGCGATATAAACGTTTGTAATATGTGTGTCCGTGATGTTAAACTAGAGCTCTGGTAACCTCAGAAGCGAGAGATTAAGAAAATCAGCATGTTTAACACCAACAAAGCATTAAAAAAAAGAGAGCAGAACATGCTCAGGGGGCAAGATGCTAACATACTGTATGAGTTAAACTCATGCAGTCTTCTGGGGGCATTGCTGCTTTAAGGACATACTGTATGATATTTGGAGATGGAAACATAGCATTTATAGCATGGCGTTGAAGCCAGTCAATGCTTATATCAATTTCTCTACAACCACAAGAAAATACTCTTTTTCCGAGTTTACAGTTTAGCATCCAAATAAGCAGATCTATCTATTCATCTGTTTAGACAGTTAAATATTATAACGTTCATTTTGGTTCTGTGCGGATACAATATACAATATGTAATATTACATTACAGTAATAGTATCATTACTGGTAGTTTAATCTTGTTTGTTTAAATTAAGAGTCCTAATGCAACATGAAGCAATTTTCTTATTGAAAAAGACCTTGAGCTGTCCTTAGAAATAGGTCTATCTACTTACAATATTAGTTCAAACACTTGAATCCATGCAATACTGAGAAAACAGAATTCCATATGCAGGCCAGCATAATGCTTCTACACCCTAACAAAGTTTAAAACCCTCCTACTGGGAACAACTTGTGAGAAAACAGATAATGAGAATTGAAAGGTTAATGAGTTAATAAATTTGACATATCTGATAACTTGTAATGTTGTCAACATTATTTTGTTCCCAGGACATACTTGAAAGCAGCAAAACATGTGAAATCTTATGGGTTTTTTTTTTTGTTTTTTTAATAAATCAGTTCTGTAGTATTAGGTAATACTTCCTGCGGATTTAAAAAAAAATTATATTATTATTAGTAGTAGTAGTAGTAGTAGTATTATACTCTTCATGCAATTTTAAATGCGTTTTAAAGCCTCCTTTGATTTCTATAGTAGATTTTAACACACCTCCCAAGCAGTGCAGGATCTTTTTAACACTTTCCTGTTTGGGATCATTTGTTGCCGATATTCCCAGCAGTTTGAGCTGTAAATTGTAATAATAGATAATGTTAACTTAGTAATATAAGGATACGTTGTAGCTGCTGAGTTACGCCGACTGAAGCAGCCATTATGTTAGTCACACAATCAGGATTTCTACCAATTTTTAACAGGAGCACCAAATGATTGCCAGCTTAGGTAAGAATGTAGAATTATATATTATCACGTGCTTTACAAATAAAAAATAAGTAGAAAAAAAGGGCGCGGGGATTTAGTATTGCTGCTTTAAAACAACAGATACAGTAACTCAAAATGTTTTTTTTCCTGATAAGATATATTAGAAATAAAAAATATCACGATGTAGTAGTGCACAATATTAGTACTGGTATAGGTTTAAGAGAAGTGTATTTTGTTTCAGGTTGTGTTACCTTTTAACGTACCATTAGAGTTTTTCACATACATGGAGTCCAGGTTATTGCACTCACTGGTGCATTAGGGTGGGTTTTTCTGTGATATTCTGTGTTATTGATAAGGGAGGGACTGGGGCGCTGCCTAAATAAATTAGAAGGATAGTGATCCCTACAGATCCACACCTCCACAAGAACCTGACGAAGCTGTTTAGCGAAACGCGTAGTTCTGTGGAGGTATTTTGCATGCTGTCGGCCACCGTAGCCCACCGAAGCAGCTGATTGCGGCCCCATCCTCCGGACGCGGAAGTAGGAACCAACCCCAAACAGGACACTGAGGGATGCTGCTGTGAGCCCACACGTGCATTTTCTTTTTTGTAAGTGTTTATTTGAGTTGTTATTTGTTAATAAATATTATGTTTTAACCTTGGTATCTATTGTTTGAACCTTAGTATCTATTGTCGCATGCCACCCTAACGAGTGATGGGATAAAGACACCAGGTGACCATCTAACCCACCGCTAATCATTGTGAGCCGTGCTAGGATTGGGAACCCTCTGAGTGTCTTCCACTCACATGTGCCATGTGAGTGTATTTACATTTAATAGCATATATTTGGCATCCTGTATTCACTCCATACTGGCACCAACCCTGGCATTTTCTCTATTCTTGAGAGAACCAAGTGTTCCAGAACCAGAGAAGCAGTCTGAGGAGCTACAGAGAAGATTAATCTCTTTATGTGCAGTCACTCACACATTGCCGTGTGAGTTTTAATATTATTATCATTATTATATCTACAATTCATCCCCCATCCGCACAAGTACATCTTTCCCTCCCCATCCATCCCTTTCCCCCCAACCCACCCTGTCTATCTGGACTAGCAATTGACCCTTGTTTGATTATCATTTATCTAGTTTAATCATTTTCCCTTTTCTCATTCTTTGTTATTTGCGCTCACTGTATTTTGTTCATATTCTGTGTTATCTCTGCCTTCAAATCCTATTAAAAATCTGTGATATTATCCGTTATAATGTGGTATTCTGCGTTAAGTGCAGGTGCTACCTTGGCTACATCTGTACAGTACATAACCACTCCATGTTACTTGGAGATATAAATGAACTTTACATAATCACAATTGATACAAAGCACATTGATATGTTGACACGTGTTCTCTCCACGATGCTTTGACTAATGAACGTCTCCATAGCACTATGTTTGTCATTCTTTGCAGACCTACCTAAAAACTTTCAATCAGTAACAACATGAAGACAAAGAGTAGAGCGCAAAATACTGAATATAAATAAAACAGAAAAAATTATAAAAAATTATATATAAGTGTACTGTCCTGTGATGGGTGCTACCGTAGGGTGAATTTGATCCTGATTCACTATCGGAGTAGCAGTAACAGAGACCAAAGCGCACTCTCATCCAGGTACGTATGAAAAATAAGCAGAGAACAAAAAGAAGAAAAATAGTGTAGTACTGTCAGGATTCCACAAAAATAAATGAAAATAATATAATATTATAATAATATTTTTCACATTTTCAGTGAGAAATATAGGCGTTTCGGTTAATCCCGAGTAACCAACTCATACACTGGCGACACACTTTATTCGAGCTCGGCTAGTCCCACGAATTCGGGTATACCCGGGTGTATTGAGGTTTGTGACTGTTTTCTGCCCGAGTGCATTGAGGTATTTTTCAGGCAGGGATTGAAGCATTTTATTCCTGCTGGCTGCAATACTGCACAGTATATATATATATACTGCATTACAATTCATGAATTTATGCCATCTGGTAGACACACGAAGCATTGCAGCCTATTAAATCCTAATCATTATCATTTAACAGATCAGCCGCCCGTCAGCCAGGCATGAACCCAGGCTGGGAAGGCAAACACAACGGGGCTTGTCAAAGGTGAGGAGCGGCGCATTCCAGGTATCTGCCAGGTACATACTGGGTATTTGCTCGAATAAAGTGTGTCGGTGCAGTATGGTGTAGTAGATCATCCACTGAAGGGGCAGGATACTCCCAGAAGAACAAGGCAGAAGGGATAATGAAGCAAACGTTATACGCAGAATGTAATAAAAACAGTAAACACTTACAAGTAAAATTAGTATCTTGAGCAGCGGGACCCCCTGGGTCATAGAGTGGGGGATAAAGTCCTGGAGAACTCTTCTAACAGCAAATTCCTGCGGTGGCCATCCACAAAAAACACTGTACAGGAGTTCAGACATCCTTGGTAATCCTCCACTGCTACCTTTGCTCTGTCATCTTGTTTCCAGCTTGATTGGTGCCGCCCTACGCATTTCGTCTAAGTAGAATTCCTCAAGGGGCATAGTAGTCCAAACCCTAAAGTCTTCTCCTTTACGTACTTGAAATTGGCGCCTTTCTCGCCTCCTAAAATGTATGCGTGTCACTCACTGTATTACCTCCGTCGTCGTGTGCGTTCCAAGAGCGTGTGATGTCACTACGCCCGCCCACTATCTCCCATCCAATGGGCGTGCTAGTTGTCCGTAGCTCTCTGTTTACATTGATTCAATGCACCACTCCACTAGCTAAATCCATACAGGAGACTCATAACGCCACCGCTGAATGGGGAAGCGCGCACAATCTGGCAGAGACATAAGTGGGTGGCATACAGACAGAATATGTGCCATAGTAATAAGCTTCCATATTATGTGCAAGAATAGCTAATATGTTCTTAATACCTCCCTTTCATGCTAAGATGTATAGATCCTTTGATCATTACTGTACATAACACAGTAAATGAACCTAATACAGACCAGCAAAGAACATACTTTAACAGATACATAAAACAACATAATTATATTCAAAAGACACTGATCCCATTAAAAGGCATACATCACAATAAAAGACATAGAAACTTGAAAAAACCATGTAAAAAAATGATCATTATAAAAAAAACTGATCATATTAAAAAAGCATTAAAATCGAAATCCACATCCAGTCCTTTAGGTTGCAATGTATTAAGCTTAAAGACCCAAAAAGATTCTCTCTGTGAAAATAGCTGTAACCTATTGCCCCCTTTCCAGTGGGGCAACACTTGCTCAATCCCTAAATATAGTATTTTTTTTGGATATGAACTGTGGTATTTCTTAAAATGCAGAGGGGCACTATGGTTTTCTACCCCTAAAGAAATATTTCTAATGTGTTCTAATATCCTCGTTCTTAGAGGCCGAATGGTCCTCCCTACATATTGTAATCCGCAAGGGCAGACAAGAATATACACTACATACGTACTTCTGCAGTTAATAAATGTGTTAATCTTAAATGTATTGCCTGTAATAATTAATGTAAACGAATCAGTTTTTTTGTGACCAGTTTTGCATGCCTTCAGGTTGTGCATCTATGAAAGCCCTTAGGTTTATCTGCTAACCATGTCTCTTTTTTATTATTTATTCTTTTTAGAGCGCTTGGTGCGAGAGAGTCCTTCAAATTTTTTGCCATTGTGAATACCACCTGAGGCTGATATGGAAGAAAATCCTTCATAACTGTGTCCCTGTGACAGGGTGAATGAACGTCACCAGCCATATACCTGGCAAACCTATGTTTAGGCTTGCAGTGCAGCAGTGACGAGGTTAAGTTTCAGTTGAGAAGGGCTGCTTAATTAGTCTAACCCCAGCTGCATAATCAAGGTGTTTTAAAATCCCCAGGCTGTACACACATGCAGGCTAGCTGGTCAGGAGACAGATACTTCAGAAATACTGAAGAGATTACTGCTATAAGGTCTGTTTTCAAAGTACACATGATGAACTATCTGTGTCCTGCATGCTGAAGAGAAGCTGTCTTGTTTTCTATGCTGAAGAGAAGCTATTTTGTTTTTGTCTGCTGAAGAGAAGCTATTTTGTTTTTGTATGCTGAAGAGAAGCTACTTTGTTTTTGTGTGCTGTATGTTTTTAAGGCTCAATAAATAAGCCTTATCAAGAGAACCTGCGTGTGTGGTTGCATGTACCCTGCAACATATGGTGTCAGAAGTGCTGGGATTTTGAGAGGCCCCTGCAGTTGAAGGGCCACACACACACACACACAAAAATGGGAGCAATAGAAGAATTTTTAAAAGAGTTTCTGTGCGAGAAGACCAGACAGCAGGGACTGTTAATGCAGGAGCAGACCAAACAGCACGGACTGTTAATGCAGGAGCAGACCAAACAACAGGCACAACTACAAGCAGAGAGAGATGAAAGACTATTGCAGCAGCAAACCCAGCTCCTAACCCAGCAGCAGGCAGCACAGGATGAGTGGATGGCCAAGCTGCTGACCCAATTCCAGGGTTCTGCCAGTTCAGAACTTGCGAACAAACCCCCGGTCCTCCTGAGGAAAATGGCTCCGAACGTGAAACCAGAGGCTTTTCTACTGACGTTTGAAAGGGTTGCCGAAGCCCAGGGCTGGTCTGCAGACCGCTGGGCAATCACTTTGGCCCCGCTCCTCATAGGAGAAGCCCAGGCCTCATATCAGGGCCTCACAGCGGACCAGGCAATGGATTACAAACAAGTAAAAGCCGCCATACTGGATCGCTTAGGTCTGACCCCAGAGACCTACCGGCAGCAGCTCCGGACCCTGAAGTACACCTCTAAGATGAGACCCCGGGTCCTAGCTCAGCGGTTATTGGACTTGTGTAACCGCTGGATACAACCTGAGCAACACACTAAGGAAACTGTTCTTGAACAAGTTGTCTTGGAACAATTCCTATAAGTAATAACCCCTTCCGCACGCTCTTGGGTAAAACGCCATGCTGCTGATACCCTAGCTTTGGCGGTCCGACTCGTTGAGAACTTCCTTGGGGCCGAGGACAAGGCGAGTGTCTTTGACCCAACGGATCTGGCTTTACCGGTGCTTGCGGACGCCCAAAGAGGGAGACCGGACCAACGGGGAAACTACGGCCCCTCCATATGCAACCGCCAACTGCCACGAAAGGAGCAGTTCTTCCAACAAGGAAGAAGTCAAAACGCCGGGCACCGCCGAGACCCTCATCCCCTTCCTGATGTCGGCTTGTCGCCAAATGAGAGGAACTTCAGAGGACGTCGCCCACAGGACCCACCAGATGCTTGGTCTCCAGTATCCGGTCCAGTGGAGCGCTATCTGCAGCACCCTCCTGTGAGGGAACCCTCTCCATGTTCCACCTGCGGATAACAAGGCCACCGGCATGTGGACTGTCCGCAGATGGATTGTTCCTTCATCAGGACTATCGCCTCGGCCTTCACTGGAGAAAATTACAAGCCCTAGCTACTTCCAGCCCAGGTTCGGGGGAAACCCATCCAGGCCCTTGTAGATTCGGGCTCTGGGAAAACTCTGGTCTTCCAGGAACTGTTACCGCCTAACGTGTGTTCTTTTGACTCTCCATGAAGTAAAGATTGTATACACGGCGATGTAAAACGGTATCCGACGGCCAAAATCCGGCTACAGGTAAAAGGTCAGGAGGCCTGCCGCGAAGTAGGAGTCGCTCCTTGGCTCCCTGCCCCCACTGTGCTCGGCCGGGACTGGCCTTCCTTTTCGGACCTAATGGCTCCAATCTCTCACGAGGAGCCTTATTCTATGGCTCAGGAGAACCCTGGCAAACTGTTCCCCTTATTGGCAGACTTTTTCCCAGTAGACACCAGGTTCCAAAGATTCGGAAGCAAAGACGCTCTGACAAACAGGACTGGTCCTTGCTAGACAGTATGAAAAGGTGGTAAAAATTGATGAGCAGATATTGAATGCACAGGGGGTGATAGTATTCCCCCATTTTGAATTATCAAATGATATCCTGTATAGGGTGAATAGGCAGACACAAACAGGGCAGGTCACCAGACAGATATTGGTTTCCAAGGCGTTAGTTAAATCTGTGTTCACTCTAGCCCATACTGTCCCTTGGGGTGGTCACCTTGGCAGGGATAAAACATTGGACCGTATTTCATCCCAATTCTATTGGCCAGGGATGCATAGTGATATTGCTAAGTTATGTGCTGCATGTCCGGAGTGCCAGCTAACTAGTCCGAAGGGACAAAAACCAGCCCCTTTGGTTCCTCTACCCTTGGTGTCAGTTCCCTTTGAGAGGATTGGGGTAGACTTGGTAGGACCTCTAGAACCTTCTGTGAAAGGACACAGGTTTATTCTTGTAATAGTTGACTATGCAACAAGATATCTTGAGGCGTTCCCCCTGAGAACAGCAATGGCGAAGCAAGTAGCCAACAAGTTGTTGGAGCTGTTCTCACGGGTTGGACTTCCCCAGGTTATGTTGACAGACCAAGGTACAAATTTTATGGCTAAACTGATGCAGGATGTCTTAAAATTACTAGATTACTAGAGATCAAGTCTGTTCGGACATCGGTCTACCATCCACAGACTGACGGATTGGTGGAAAGATTTAACCGAACTCTAAAAGGGATGCTGTGAAAATGTGTAGATTCAGAGAAGAGAGCCTGGGATGAATTTCTCTCTTTTCTGCTGTTTGCAGTGCGGGAAGTTCCCCAGGCCTCCACGGGATTCTAACTGCTGTATGGCCGCCAACCTCGGGGTATCCTAGACTTCCTAAAGGAGTCCTGGGAGGAACAGCGGCCCCCTTCTAAGAATACCCTGTAATATGTATTGGACCTTAGGAAGCGCGTAGATGTGGTCGGCATTTTGCTAGGGAGAATCTTAGATCAGCCCAGGACAGTCAGGAGAGACATTACAATCAAAATGCTCGTATGAGAGTGTTTCACCCAGGAGATCAGGTGATGTTGTTGTTACCCAGTTGTGAGAGCAAACTCCTAGCTAAATGGCAGGGCCCATTCAAAGTACTCCACCGCACGGGTGATGTGGATTACGAGATCGCTCAACCAGGGTCCAGGAAGGGTAAACAAATTTACCATGTGAACTTGCTGAAACCCTGGAAGATGCAGCGGTCTCTATTCATCCACCCGGTGGAGAAGGAAACGGACTTGGGTCCTCAGCCCCCACGGGAGAACATCGTGGGTGACGATAAAATCTCAATGGGTAGACAGTTGTCCTCTGAACAAAAAGGGGACTTGTTAGAAATAATTACACAATTCCATGATGTTTTTTCTGATTTGCCAGAGCAAACTAATTTAATTTCACATGTGATCGAGACAGCACCTGGGGTAAAAGTACGTTCCCGTCCGTATAGGTTGCCTGAAAGTCGTAGGGCCCTGGTAGAGAAGGAGGTACAAGAAATGTTACACTTAGGAGTGATTGAGGAATCATGCAGTGAGTGGTGTAGTCCACTAGTTATGGTCCCTAAACCCGATGGGAAGGTAAGATTTTGTGTGAACCTCCGAAAGGTCAATGTGGTGTCCAAGCTTGACGCATATCCGATGCCAAGGGTGGACGAGTTAATTGACGCCCTTGGTAACGCGGAATATATATCCACGCTGGACTTAACAAAAGGATACTGGCAAATACCTTTAGAGGAAAAGTCCAAGTGCAAAACAGCCTTTGCCACTCCCATGGGTTTATACCAGTTTGTGACAATGCCATTTGGACTGCATGGAGCCCCAGCCACATTTCAGAGACTCATGGATAAAGTGCTAAGACCCCATAGGGCTTATGCCGCAGCCTACCTAGATGACATTGTCATTTATAGTAAACACTGGCGGGCCCATGTAAATAGGCTGAAAGCGGTCCTCAAATCTCTAAGAGAGGCAGGGCTCACAGCCAACCCTAAGAAATGTGCCTTAGGTAAGGCGGAAACCAAATACTTAGGGTATGCAGTGGGAGGTGGAAAAGTAAGGCCACTAGCCGACAAGGTAGTTGACCTGAAAGAAGTTCTGACCCCCAAACAAAAACACAGGTACGCTCTCTGCTGGGTTTAGCAGGGTACTATCAGTGATTCATCCCCAACTACTCGGAAGTTGCAGCCCCATTAACGGACCTCACAAAAAAGTGTGTCCCTACACAAGTGGTATGGTCAAGGGAGTGTCAGAGAGCCTTTGAGGACATAAAAAGGTGTCTGTCAGAGGGTCCCATCCTTAGAAGCCCAGACTTCAACAGGCATTTTGTAGTGCAAACCGATGCATCAGAGGTAGGGCTAGGGGCAGTATTGTCACAACAGTTTGAGGGAGTGGAACATCCGATCCTTTTTCTGAGTAGGAAATTGTTCCTGAGGGAAAAAAACTACTCAGTGATTGAGAAGGAGTGCCTCGAAGTAAAATGGGCAATCGAGGCTTTGAGGCATTACCTGGCAGGAGTCCATTTTACTCTGGTGACAGACCATGCTCCATTGAAGTGGTTAAATAGTATGAAGGACTCCAATGCTAGATTGACCAGGTGGTATATGGCCCTCCAACCCTTCTCATTTGAGATTCAGCACAGGCCTAGAAAAGAAAATGCAAATGCTGACTTCTTTTCTAGAGAAGGGGTGGATGGTCGGGCTTCAGCCGTGCGTGGCCCCAGCCACACACTAACAGGGGAGGAATGTGACAGGGTGAATGAACGTCACCAGCCATATAAATGGCAAACCTATGTTTAGGCTTGCAGTGCAGCAATGACGAGGTTAAGTTTCAGTTGAGAAGTGCTGCTTAATTAGCCTGACCCCAGCTGCATAATCAAGGTGTTTTAAAAACCCCAGGCTGTACACACATGCAAGCTAGCTGGTCAGGAGACAGGACTGAAACACTGAAGAGATTACTGCTATAAGGTCTGTTTTTCAAAGTGCATGTGTGATGAACTGTCTGTGTCCTGCATGCTGAAGAGAAGCTGCCTTTTTTTCTATGCGGAAGAGAAGCTATTTTGTTTTGTCTGCTGAAGAGAAGCTATTTTGTTTTTGTATGCTGAAGAGAAGCTATTTTGTTTTGTGTGCTGTATGGTTTTAAGGCTCAATAAAGAAGCCTTATCAAGAGAACCCACGTGTGTGATTGTATGTACTTTGCAACAGTCCCCTTTTAAAATATGCCAGTGTTTTTTAATAATTTGTTTTATCTTATTGGATTCCAGATTAGAACCTGTAATAAATGGGATAAAATTATCTTTCATTTCCTTCTTTCCATGCTTCATTACTAGAAGACTATCCCTATTCATCTCGTCAACCTTATTTTTGGCTGTTTTTATCAGTGTCGGATCATATTTCTTGTCAATAAACCTCTTACCCAAGGTCTCGGCTTGTTGATTGAATATATCTATTTCTGAGCAGTTACGTTTTATTCTTCTTTATTGTCCCCTGGGTATATTATTCAACCATGAGTTGTGATGACAGCTATTATTTAAAATAAAATCATTACAGTCAACGGATTTTAAAAAAAAAATTTTCTAAATAGTTTTGTCTTTGATATATATAATCAAATCTAAAAACGGAATCTCTGTTTTGCTAACAATTGATGTAAAGAGAGGTTAAGAGTATTAACATTAAGATAGTTAAAAAATGTTTTCATCTCCATTCCATATTAAAACGATATCATCAATGTATCTCCGCCATAGGACTAGGTTACCAGGCGTAAGGGTAATGGGAATTGTGTCCCATTCACATACAGATGTAGCAAGACTTATTGTTCCTGTGACGCAACAAACTACAATGTGCAATTACCCAGAACTTCTTTGTTTGTCAGGGTCTTGGGACCATGGCTGAGCCACGGCTGCAGAATAGTGTTTTGCGGCTGCTGTAATACTTTGAAGTAAAAATAGGCGGTGCTAGTTTGTATTTAAGCTAAATTCAATGTTCTGTACTCCTAGGCTTTTACTACAGTAATGTGCGTTTTGTACTGTTCTGTGTGATGTAGCCCACCCCTTTTCCCATACAATTTCAATGCTAGGAAACTTTAGATACCACAAACCATCTTTAAAAATTATGACATTAATGCAAGTAAATTAGAGAAACATGTATTGTACTGTAATCTTACACATCAGTGTAAGATTTATTCATATGTATTGCTTTATACAATAACATAAATAAAGACTTGAGAAAAATAATACAATCTTCTTCCACAAACATACCCTGGCTAGTTCTTATACAGTTACATATGTTTGATAATTGAGAAATAGATGCATGTATTAAACATTGTGCGGCTTTATCGGAACATCAGTGTATATTCACGTTAAGCAGGAACAAAAAGATCAGTGACACAGTCGCCCCTGATAATGCAGAACTCACCTGTAAAAAGGTCAAATTAAAAGCAGTTTATTAAACTACAAAAAAGATACAAAAATCCACAGAAAAATAAAATCCTCCACCCACGCGTTTCACGTCCTCTCTGACGCTTTCTCAAGGAGTGTGGTAATGGAGGGGGGAGGGTACTATTTAAACCTCTCCTCCATAATTTACAAACAGACAAAATCTCTGATAGCAATTAATTCATTAAAGAAAAGGGGGTGGACGTGGTGGTTAGTCTAAGGCTTATCCCTCTGAAGAGAAGTAATTAGTAATATAGTTACACATAATATAAGATACATGTAACCTCATCCTCTATATATAAAGCATTTCAAGTGACTGAACCTTTAAGTAGACAATGAATCCAATCATAATAAGGATGATAGGCAGTCATACTGTAGTATGAGCAATCAGAAGAAAAGAACATACAAGTGTACCTATATACAGAATACCATGCAATTCTTATAGGGAGTGTAAAGCACTAACTGGACAGTTATACAATTTTCAAAAGTATATTGATTGCCATCCAATAACCAAGCCTGGAAAAAAAATATCTATCTATCTAAATATACCTAGAAACATACATCCCAATATAAATATATTTCCCAGATATATAACTAACATATAACGTCTAAGATAGAGCAATCTATAGGTTAGCGGAAAGATGTTTTAGTGAAATCGAAATGATAATGATAATGATTCATTGTGGACAAGTATTTCAAAAATATACTGAACATCATTGTAATGAATCATTAAAGTTTACATGGTTGCAGTTTGCATGTAAATTAATGCAACACAGTATTCATCTGAGATGAACAGAACATATCTGGACCAATTGAAGAGAAGAAAAAATACATATTGTCATACATGTATATTCCAGATAGTGCTCTCATGTTTAATAATGTTCATAACTAAAAGATATAATGTATGAACAAGATAAATGGTCAATTATTGTTTTGTTTATTTTTTTGTTTGTTATTTTTAGGTGTAGTGGGCATAAACATACTGAAAGTAAACCACAAAAGACCTACTATGGGCCTGAAAACTTGGTTTGTTCCTGGGACACTAGTGACCTTTTTTAATTTAGATGGTGCTAACTCATTTTTAAGAGCTCTGGCTCGTCTATAAATCACCTTGGGTTTTTCATTAATAATAGGTGCTAAAATGGGATCCCATTGGATGATATTCCAATGTTTACCTATTATACTATTAATTTGTTTTGATGCAGCATTATACTTTGTAATAAAGAGGACTTCATTTGGATTGGTATTAGTATATGTACTGTATTTGTTCTCTCTTTTTTTTTTATTAGTGTGTTTGCTCTTTCAGTAAAAAAAGCTTTAGCATAAGCTTTGTCAATATTCCTCACCTGATGTCCTTTATTTAATAATTTAGTTTTGAGTGTTGCTGACAGACTAAAAAAATCTTCACCCCTGTTACAATTGAATCTTATTCTTAAAAACTGACTATATGCCATATTAGATATCCATCTTGGATGGTGATTGCTTGCTGCATCTAAATATTTATTGCAATCTACCTCCTTATAATGGGTTTTGGTTGTAATCTGATTGAATTCATTGCTTGAGATAACTAAATCTAAAAAAGTAATACTTGATTGGTTATATTCATATGTGAATTTTAAATTAAAAGGATTAAAATTAATGTATTCTATAAATCTTTTTAATTCTATCACATCCCCTTCCATATGATTATAATATCATCAATTAATCTTCTAAAAAATATTCAATTAGCAATATGGGGATTGTTATTCCATATGTAAAATTGCTCCCAATATCCCATCATCAAATTGGCATAGCTTGGAGCGAACGTTGTCCCCATTGCCATCCCTTTCTTTTGTAAATAAAAGTCATCTTGGAATTTGAAATAGTTTTTTGTTAAATTGAATTTTACACAATCTAAAATAAACTCTCCTTGTTGTGTGGTTAATAAAGTGTCTTTCTGTAAATAATATTCTATAGCCTGTATGCCCGCCTTGTGTAGAATATTCGTATATAGTGATTCTACATCACAGGATACCCAAATGTATTCATTTGTCCATTCTATTTCCTCTAATAATTTTAAGACATGGGTTGTATCATTCAGATGTGAGGGGGGAGTTAGAACATCATCCTGTAAAAAGGAATCCACATATTTGGACAGATTGGCCATGAGACAATCTATTCTGCTGACAATTGGCCTACCGGGGGGTTTGATTAAATCTTTATGGATTTCATGGAGATGATATATGAATGGAATCTTGGGATGTATTACATACATTGAGAGATCCAAACTCTTTTTTTGTTCAATTTACCTTCTGTAAGTGCTTCACTGAGCATTGCATGCAGGTCAGATTGGAAGTCTAACGTAGTGTCCCCCTGAGTAAGTCGTATGTATCGTTGTAATTAATAAATCGCAACCCTTTTCCAAATCTATTGGGCAATTACTAGGCCTTCGGGTTTGGGAGACCTAATTGCCTCTGTATAAACGCAGTCCATATTAACAATGTCATCAGGATTTTCCATCCCCTTTGTGTTTTCAGGAACTTCCAATCACTTGGCAAAAACATCTTCTGTGGTGGCCTGGGTGTCTTCATGGGCATTAGTTTCTGTAGGATACAGACACTTGGGCTGGGCCAATACCTTTTCCTGTAATGAAGATACCTGTACATTACTGTTCCGCATACCTTTCTTTTGTCTTAACTCTACTGCCATCTTTTCTATGTACTGCTTCTGTGACCCAAGTGTCTGTCTTAGGTTTGTAACCTTTTTCTCCAACTTCATCTGAGGAACCTCCTGCTGGGCAGCAGTAGAGTCCAATGTAGTGTCCCGCTCAGTCTTCAGAGCCTCGAGTTCCACGCCCAGGTCACGCTTTTGTTTCTCTGCCATCTTGCGGCCAGTACACTTAGACTCCAGGTCCTTCCTCAGTTCTTGAAGCTGTCCTCTCTATTTCTTTTTTCACTCTGTACGGCTGCTAGTTCAACTTCTTTGGAGTTGAGTCGCGAATCCACATCTCCCAGCTGACTCAGAGCCAGGCTTAAATATTTTTCCTTTTCTTTATTTTTGACCTGCAGCTGCCGGTGCTCCTTCCAGACCTTGTCCAGCTCCAGCTGCAGCCAGGCCTCTCATTGACCATGTGGTTCCGCAAGTCGCAGGCATCGGCTATTTTGGCTTCATAGCACCATGTCAGGTCGGCCACTTGACGGAAGGACACCTCCTCCCTTTTGTCCTTTTTCGTGAGCTGTAGCTTGAGCTCAGCAATCTGCGTCTGCAGCTCTGCAATTTGATTCTACAAGCCTCCTCTCAAGGCCTTCACCTCTTCCTTGTGCTTGCTCTAAGTTTGCGTCAGCGCATCCTTCATATTTTGGAGCTCTGCAGATTTCATCACCAGGGTTGCTACTGCTTCTGTCTACCATGCCTCTTTCTCCTGAGTCTACTGACTTCTTTTGGGGATGAAACAGCCTCTCTGCTTCTCCATCTCTTGCTCTAGTTTCTGGACCTTCTCGTGCATCCTCTCATACAGAGTCACCTGACTTCTAAGCTCCACCTCCTGTGATGCTCTTGTGATGCTCAACATGACCTTCAGCTGCTCATGCTGTTCTGCGGGGACACACTGGGTATTCAGATGCTCCTGCAGAGCTTTTACTTTGTTAACAGCCAGGGTACGTTCTTCCTTCAGGACCCACTGCATCTCCTTGGCCTCCCGTAGATGAATATGCAGCTCTGGTAGCTGGCTCTGCAGTGCTGCCTGTACTTTTACATTTTCCTGGGACAATTGTTCCGTCACTTTTTCTGCTTGGTGAAGCTTCTCTTTTCCTTCACTAGCCTGGTCAGACAAAATTGAATTTTCTTCTTTCAGACTTACATTCTCTCTCTTTACAGTCTCTAAACCACTCAGGGCATTCTCACAGGCTTCCTTCATTGTACACAGCTCTGTGTTTAGACCATGGCCCTCTTGGCGAGAATGTTCCAGCTATGTGCCCAGGACATACTTGAAAACGAGAGGTAACTCTCAATGTATTACTTCCTAGTAAAACATTTTATAAATAAATAAAGAAATGTGCTGCGAACATGAACCTATTTCTGAGACACTTCAAACTCTCTATAGCAATTGCGAATCTCTTGCAGAGCCTCCCCATATTTCTGTTTCAGGTTAGCAATTAGTCCGTCCGACTTATTCTGCTTTCCATCCATGGCAGCAATTGGGGTGTTGGCACTTTCTAGACTTGTCGTTACCTCCTCCAACTCAATCCATACGAGATTCTCTGTTTTCTTCCAGGCCTCGTACTCATGTATAAATGGGAGTATACACCTCTGTACCTCAGCGTTAGCCTCCTGCAACTGGGCGTTAATCTCTCGCTCCTTATCCAGTCGTTCCTGCAGGACATCATAATCATGGCGAGCAGTTTGGAGTGCAGAAATTAAGGTTTTTTTATCCTGGATCAAGTATTCAGCTTCCCTTTGCTCCTCCTTTTTCTTTGCCACCGTTCCAGAGACGATTCCGCCAGTCATTCCGGTCTGCAGCACATCTTGGCGTCTTTCTGATGCATGATGTCTTGACATCGCAGGCTCAAGTGGTTCGGTCACTTCCTCTGTGACTTGAGAAATACTTTTCTTTTTCTTCTTACTCTTTGCTTTATTAGCTCCAGAGACATCAGTATTACTGGGCACCCACTCACTGGTATCAGCTTCCACATCTTGTTTGTGCTCACAACACTTTGCTTGCTTTTGCAGCTGTTTGTCTTTGAAAATTTGGGGACACACATCTTCCATGTGACCTATTTCACGACAGGCCCAGCATACTAAATTTATCTGCGAGTACAGCTCTCTTCCTGGGGCCACATACGAGTCGTTATCATCATATGGTCTGAAGGGACACCGTTTTGTATGATTACGTACATTGCAAAACAAACATTTCACGTTGGCCATTTAAAAAACCGTCAGGGAAACTTGACACTCAGCACTTTGCTTATGGCGTTAGCTTTACACAGCACTCTTTTCATACCCGATGGGGCAGACTTTACACTCAGCACTTGCTAGATGCCATTTGCACTTCCTTCAGCAATTTTGTTTAGTTTTCTGCTTGGGCCTTATCATATATTCATCTACTGACCTCTGGGTGCTATTGCATCCACACGTCACACATTCTCTGTGTACGCTGTAAGCACAACTGGTCATGCACAGTGGGACAGACTTCACTCACAGACCCTGCAGTTTACTTCGGCCGGGCGGCCATTTTAAATCCCCACGTTTTTCCT
The DNA here is from genome assembly GCF_040206685.1 of Ascaphus truei. Classification (NCBI taxonomy): domain Eukaryota; kingdom Metazoa; phylum Chordata; class Amphibia; order Anura; family Ascaphidae; genus Ascaphus; species Ascaphus truei. The sequence goes on along the minus strand of NC_134486.1, from coordinate 78,370,223 downwards.
CAAACCCACAGACCTTTCAGTGTCTGCCCGCACTCATCCACCATATGTGGCAAACTGCTCCCTTTATGTAGCGCTGCCACTTGCCCAGGCTCTTCCTGACATAGTGTTCTAGGGTTTGTTTTGTATAAAAGGGGACAAACACGTGTATACACACAAGGGGCTCTAAGCCTTCAACCTTCAGCGGTTTATTTCTCCATTAGTGACACTACACATTTTTAAATACTGTCACTTTACTTCAAAACAAACTCATAAAAATAACATAGAGAGAGAGATCGAGAGAGAGTGAGAATGGCAACACATACTGCAAAACAAGGCCCCAGTAGAGACAGGTGTGGTGCACGGTAAAGGGTAAATAGTTGCAGTTTGTAAGGATCCCTAGAGATCCAATATACCGGATCAGGAGTGAAGAATGTCCCCCTGGGGACCGAAATGTCAGGTATATGTGTGCATTTTGGACCCAATAAACCATTTTTTGTGATTATCACTTGTGCTGTGCCGGTAAATTGGATCCTTACAGATATATATATTGTATTGTATTGTATTGTATGTCTTTATTTATATAGCGCCATTAATGTACATAGCGCTTCACAGCAGTAATACACGTGGTAATCCAATAAATAACAGATAATATAAATAACAGATCATGGGAATAAGTGATTTAGACATTAAGGAAGAGGAGTCCCTGCTCCGAGGAGCTTACAGTCTAATTGGTAGGTAGGGAGAACGTACAGAGACAGTAGGAGGGAGTTCTGGTAAGTGCATCTGCAGGGGGCCAAGCTTTATGTGCCATGTGTTCAGAATAGCCACAGTCCTATTCATATGCTTCTTTAAGCAAGTGTGTCTTAAGGTGGGTCTTAAAGGTGGATAGAGAGGGTGCTAGTCGGGTACTGAGGGGAAGGGCATTCCAGAGGTGGGGGGCAGTCAATGAAAAAGGTTTAAGGCGGGAGAGGGCTTTAGATACAAAGGGGGTAGAAGGAAGACATCCTTGAGAAGAACGCAAGAGTCTGGATGGTGCATAACGAGAAATTAGGGCTGAGATGTAAGGAGGGGCAGAAGAGTGTAAAGCTTTAAAAGTGAGGAGAAGAATGGAGTGTGAGATGCGGGATTTGATCGGAAGCCAGGAGAGGGATTTCATGAGGGGAGATGCTGAGACAGATCTAGGAAAGAGTAGAGTGATTCTGGCAGCAGCGTTAAGGATAGATTGTAGGGGAGACAGGTGAGAGGCAGGAAGGCCGGACAGCAGGAGGTTACAGTAATCAAGACGGGAGAGAATGAGGGCCTGAGTCAGAGTTTTAGCAGTCGAGCAACAGAGGAAAGGGCGTATCTTTGTTATATTGCGGAGGAAAAAGCGACAGGTTTTAGAAATGTTTTGAATGTGAGGGGCAAATGTGAGAGAGGAGTCGAGTGTGACCCCAAGGCAGCGTGCTTGGGCTACTGGGTGAATGATCGTAGTTCCAACAGTAATGTGGAAGGAGGTAGTAGGGCCAGGTTTGGGAGGAAGTATGAGGAGCTCTGTTTTAGCCATGTTGAGTTTAAGGCGGCGGAGGGCCATCCAGGATGATATAGCAGAGAGACATTCAGAAACTTTGGTTTGTACAGTAGGTGTAAGGTCGGGTGTTGAGAAATATATTTGTGTGTCGTCAGCATAGAGGTGATAATTAAACCCAAAAGATGTTATTAGGTCACCTAGAGAGAGTGTATACAGAGAAAAGAGAAGAGGTCCCAGGACAGAGCCCTGGGGTACCCCCACAGAGAGATCAATAGAGGAGGAGGAGGTATTAGCAGAAGAGACACTGAAAGTACGATGGGAGAGGTAGGATGAGATCCAGGATAGAGCTTTGTTCCGAATGCCAAGAGTATGGAGAATGTGAAGGAGAAGAGGGTGGTCCACGGTGTCAAATGCTGCAGAGAGGTCGAGTAATATGAGCAGAGTGTAATGACCTCTGTCTTTGGCAGCATGGAGGTCGTCAGTTATTTTAGTGAGGGCTGTTTCCGTGGAGTGAGCAGTACGGAAGCCAGATTATAGAGGGTCTAGGAGAGAATAGGTGTTGAGAAAATGGAGCAAGCGAGCGAATACAAGACGTTCAAGGAGTTTAGAGGCAAAAGGCAGGAGGGAGACAGGCCGATAGTTAGAAAGACAGGTAGGGTCAAGCTTGCTGTTTTTGAGTAATGGTATGACTGTTGCATGTTTGAAGGAGGATGGAAAGGTTCCAGAGCAGAGGGAGGAGTTAAAAATGTGCGTGAGCGTAGGGATTATAGTAGGAGCAAGAGGTTTTAGGAGATGGGAGGGAATGGGGTCAAGAGGGCAAGTGGTAGAGGGAGAAGAGGCGATCAACAGCGACACATCCTCCTCTGAGACAGTGGAAAAAGAGTCAAGGAAGGCAGGAGGAGAGTTAGGAAGAGGTGTAGGATGGGAGGAAGAAACAGAGGGGATGTTCTGACGTATGGATTCCACCTTTTCCTTAAAATAGTCAGCAAAGTCCTGAGCGGAGATGGAGGAAGGAGAGGCAGCGGAGGGTGGTTTGAGTAGAGTATCAAAGACAGAGAACAGTCGGCGTGGGTTAGACTTGTGCATGTTGATTAGTGAAGAAAAGTAGGCTTGTTTAGCTTGCGAGAGGGCAGAGTTGAAACAGGATAGCATAAATTTGTAGTGAAGGAAGTCTGCGAGAGTATGAGATTTCCTCCAGAGGCGTTCAGAGGAACGAGTGGAGGAACGCAGCATGCGCGTGTGGGAATTTAACCAGGGTCTAGGGTTAAAAGGGCGAGTGCGGCAGAGAGAAAGCGGGGCATGTAGATCAAGAGAGGAGGACAAGGCAGAGTTGTAGTTCCTGACCAGTTTGTCAGGGTCTGTAGCAGATCTGAGAGAGGAGAGGGAGGAGTGTAACGTGGACTCAAAGTCAGGTAAGTGAATAGAGCGCAGGTTTCTGCAGAACCGGGGTGTAGATGGAGGTGGAGAAGTTGAGAAGCGAGATAGAGAGAATGAGATGAGGTGATGGTCAGAGAGAGGAAAAGGGGAAATGGAGAAATCAGAGAGAGAGAAATTTTTAGTGAAAACCAGGTCTAAGTAGTGGCCATCCTTGTGGGTGCTGGCTGCAGTCCACTGTTGAAGGCCAAAAGAAGAGGTTAGAGAAAGAAAGCGGGAAGCCCAAGGGAGAGAGGTGTCATCAATGTGGCAATTGAAGTCCCCAAGGAGAAGAACAGGGGAGTCTGAGGAGAGGAAGAAAGAGAGCCAGGATTCAAAGTGAGAGAGAAAGGCAGAAGGGGGATGAGTAGAGGTAGGTGGGCGATACATGACCGCCACATGAACAGGGAGAGGAGAGAAGATCTGGACAGTGTGAACCTCAAAGGAGGGAAAGGCAAGAGAGGGGGGAATAGGAATAGTTCGGTAACGGCAGAGAGAGGAGAGCAGGAGCCCCACACCTCCACCCCTGCCATCAAGGCGCGGAGTGTGGGAGAAGGAAAGGCCACCATAAGAGAGGGCAGCTTCCAGAGCAGAGTCAGACTGAGTGAGCCAGGTCTCAGTTATAGCAAAGAGAAGCAGGGAGTGAGAGAGAAAGAAGTCATGCACAGAGAGGAACTTGTTAGAGAGGGAGCGAGCATTCCAAAGGGCACAGGAGAAAGGGAGAGAGGAGGGAGGGTGGCAGGGGATGGGTATGAGGTTGGAGGGGTTAACACCAGAAGGAGTAGAAGTTGTATCTGGGAGGCGAGGGCGAGAGCAAGTAGAAATAAGGCAGGGACCAGGATTGGGAGAGATATCCCCAGAAGCAAGGAGGAGAAGCATGGATAGAAAGAGGATGTGTGAGGATGATTTGTAGGGGTGTGTTTTAGTGCAGGAGGTATAGCTGTGTGGTGACAGAGGACGCAGGTAAGAAAGGAGTTCATGTGAACTGAGAAGTGGGGAAGAAAGGAGAGATGGAGATATATGAATAGAGTTAGAGACATAAGGAGACTGGTGGAAGGAAGTGCATAATTTGAAAATAAGTGAGGTTGCAGCAAACATAAAAAATAAAGGCGGCATCACAGCAGTAGTTAAGTGTTGAGATGTGCAGTCTTAGATAGATGATATCCTCTTTTCCAACGTAGATCAAAAGCAGGAATCAGAAGCAGTAGGTGATGTCCACTTTTCCACTTCTTTTTGAACTTCCTTTTTAAACTTCATAAATACTTGAAACATATACATATACAGCAGATATTACCAGATCTTCATCCGGAAAGAAGAGACAGCACACAGCCAAGTTGAAATGACAATATATTGAGGTAACAAAAACCAAGGCACTACATCCGACGTTTCGGTCAGCTACATGTGACCTTCTTCAGGGATGTGCCTTCTGATTGGCTGGCATCATTCCCTTTAAGATGACGTCACTAAATCCAAGATGGCCGGTGTCACAAGGTATTTCAGCCAATCAGAGAGTGGAATTGGTTCCCACGATCTGATTGGCTGAAATACCATGTGACGCCAGCTTAGTGACGTCATCTTAAAGGCAAATGAAGCACAGCCATTCTGATTGGCTGGCATCATTCACTCCATAGTGTAATACTGTTGTGAATAAATTTGTGCAAACAAAGCTCAAAAATGACTACTCACAATAAAGCAGTCAAATTCAGGCAGTCATCCAACTTAAGGGGTGGATGTTCCCTGTGTATACAGCAGCCACCAGCCCCCAACCTCCAAGGAGAAAAAAAGAAGAAAAGAGACCATATAGTGCAGATGGTATTTAGTATTAAAAGGGATTAAAAAAATGCAGGCTTACACTTCATATGATCGAGGTAGGCAGTATGATATTATAGGTAGTGGGTGCTCATCTGGTCGCGATCCCTTTGAGTTCCTCACTATCCACTGCTCCACCGCAATACTCTCGCGTCCACGCCAGGCACTCCCTTTGCGTCACTTCCGGTTGTTAAGCGAACTTCCGGATCTGATGACAGGGGTGGACCTCAGTTGTTCTTCCTCTTTGGTATGGGCTGAAACACTCTACATGTTTCGCCGTTGTTACGGCTTCATCAGGAGTATCTGTTGGCTGCTAAACTGGGTTTTAAATACTCTAAGGCCCTCCCTCTCTGTAACATTCTATTGGCCAAACAATTATGACTCACAGGCAAACAGAGATAGTGGGCGTTGATTAGGTGCATACACCTCCATTCATTTAAAAAAGGGGCATTGTTTACATACATTTTTGCCTAAATCGGCACATATGATAAAAACAACCTCTAACAACGTAACAACGGCGAAACATAAAATCATACTGCCTACCTCGATCATATGAAGTGTAAGCCTGCATTTTTTGAATCCCTTTAAATACTAAATACCATCTGCACTATATGGTCTCTTTTCTTCTTTTTTTCTCCTTGGAGGTTCTGGGCTGGTGGCTGCTGTATACACAGGGAACATCCACCCCTTAAGTTGGATGACTGCCTGAATTTGACTGCTTTATTGTGAGTAGTCATTTTTGAGCTTTGTTTGCACAAATTTATTCACAACAGTATTACACTATGGAGTGTTTCTTTATTTCATAACTACGAGACAAACTCCCCTGATTTGTTGGAGGATCACCTGGTGCAAGACGAGTGGAACAGTCTTTATCAAGGGATGCAGTTTGTTTCTAAGTTTCTTAATTTTTTCATTAGATCACTTGATTGTTATTATTATCACATTGCTTTATTATTAACACATATGCGGTTGAATTGTATATTGTCACATTTAGGGTGTGTTAGAGCGCTATTGTTAGTTTTTTTCACTTATGGCTGGCATCATTCCCTTTAAGTGACGTCATGTCAAAAAAAAAAAGTTGGAACATGGTTTTAACAGCCAATCAGGTGGCTGTTAACCATTTGGAGGCTAAATGTGACGTCACAAGCCCTATTTAAGGCTGTGACGCCTCATTTGAGCCCAAGAAGATGACGAGACAACATCGGTTGGGATCTACCATGGGGCTTTTTGGATTACAACAAGAAGATAGAAGATTAAGAAGATCAAGAAATGGTTACAGATGAAGATAGAAGAAGGTGATTAAAGAAAGAAAAAAGAAGATTTGGGTACCTGATCTGCATCTTCATGGCGGATGGCATAGGATGCTGTTGGAGGGTTTCAAGGTACGTGAGCTTCCTGTTACCCCGGGAGTCAGAGGGCCACCGCTTCTAATGGTAAGTAATATATTGAATGTTTGTAAATGTCTCTTTTTACAGGTTAATTCATTGGATGTGTTTTTTGATTTTTGGGGGAGGCACATTGACTGATAATATATTAATCTGTACCACTTTAGGGTACAGATTAATACATTATTATGACAATATTTGGGGGGCATTTCTTGCTTGGTATTGCTGTTGCTTTTTTTCCATTTCAGTTTATTATGTGGATGTGATTGTTTGTTTTTTCATGCTTAATGCTAATAAAATATTTGCGATTGGTGTTCGTTTGTAGTTTATGTTGTATTATGTTAGCTAGTGCGTTTTATGGTTATTTCAGATATTGTTAGAATTTGTTTCTTTCTATTTTACTGTTTAAATTCATTAATGTTGAGGTAATTAATTGTTTTGATTGGTTAGTGTTACTATTCATTTTGAGTTGGTTTAGGAATTAATTGGTTTGATTGGGTAATGGTTTAATTAATTCACTACCCCTCCATACCCCATCTCCGTCCTCTCACCATCCCTCTGCCACGGGGACCCTCCACTCCCACAGCCAAGACCCAGATTTCCTCGAAGGACCTCCCATCTATACCTGAAGCCATTCCTGTATCGGGCCCTGCCGGGCCCACTAGCTACTGATCTGTTGCTGACTTGGAGAAGAACGGACCCCCGGTCTTGGCATGAGGCACACGCTCCCTTCCTCACCCTCCGAGCGAGCCCCCTAACCCCCCGCGCCCCCTGTTCTCATTCCTGGCCCGAACTACCCAGCCCCAATCCACTCGTCCCACCACAACATGGTCCCTCCGCACCGTCCCTGGACTTGGCGCCCCGTACCCAACCCTCTCCCGCAAAATCACTTCATCCATCCGCAAGCCTCAGCGCTCCTTGAGGAACTTTTGCTTGTTCGCACCCGTTTCTGCAACAGCTCCCCTTCGGAACATACCAGCAGTGGCTCCGCCACCGAGCTCCGTTCCCTGCTCTTTGGACGCCACAGGAGAGCGAGATCCAAGGCGAGACCCTAGCACCCCAGTTCATCACGGGAGCCCCCCTTGTACCCGAAGCTTGCCACAACACCATGGACTGTTCAACCTCGATCCTAATACAAAGACTTCCAAAGGGCAGGTCGTATGTTTCTAGCTCCTGCATTATCACTATACTATACCATACCATGACAAGCGCACTACCCTGTCCCTCCCCTCCCCCCCTCTCCACCCCCTCTCCCCCTCCTCCCCCCCTCCCTCCTCCCCTATCCTCCCCCCCTCCCTCCCCCTCCCTCCCCTGTCCCCCCCCCTCTCCCCCCCCCTCCCCCTCCCTCCCCTGTCCCCCAACTGCCCCCCCTCTCCCTCCCCACCCACATCCTGGGACCTCTCATTCCTCCCAGAAACCCCCTACACTAAAAGAGGTATAAGAATATGATGTCTACACTGTTCCCTCCTGCTACTGTTTTAAATATATGGTATAGGTCTCTCTGATCGCATGACCTCAAGAAATAAAAAATTCAATGATTGACGCTCTTTACATTGTTAATATCTGCAAACGCTGCATATATTTCTCAAATTGACCTCCTCCCCCCCCTCCTCCCCCCCACCCTCCCCTCCCCCCCATACCCCCACCTGCCCCCCCCTCCCCCCTCCCCATCCACATCCTGGGCCCCCCCACCCCTCCCAGAAATCCCCACACTAAAAGAGGTATAGGAATACTATGTCTAAACTGTCCCCTCCGACTACTGTTTTAAATGTATGGTTTAAATATGATATAGGTCTCCCTGCTTTCACGACCTCCAGCAATAAAAAAAAATGCAATGAATGATTCTCTTTACACTGTAAATATCTGCATACGCTACATATATATTTCAATTTGACCTCCCCCCTACCCCCCTTTCTCTTCTCCCCCCCCCTCCCTCTCCTCCCCCCACCCCCCCCTCTCCCCCCACCTCTCCCTCCTTCCCCCGCCCTCCCCCTCCTCCCCACCCCTCCCCCCTCCTCCTCCACCCTTCCCCCCTCCCCTCCACCCCTCCCCCCTCCTCCACCCCTCCCATCCCCCCCAGCCCCTCCCCACCCCATCCCACCCTTCCTCTTCCTGCCCCCCCTCCCTCTCCCCCTCCACCATGTTATCAAATATCTCAGCGGAAATGTTATGCAATAGAACTTGGACACCCTCGGCAATGTTCCCCACTAGGCCTGTTTCTGATAGGAGGCTCCTCCCTCTCCCACACCATCTCCCATGTCCTCCCTTCCTCCTCACTAACCAACGGGGCCCAGAGTTTTTAACTCTGTGAACAAAATATCTTACTAATGTCTTCTATTAAAATTATCTCTCCAAACGTGAACGCACTTAACTCACCTAAGAAAAGAAAACTAGCACTTCAAGAACTTAAAAAAACCAAGGGAGACATTGTATTTATACAAGAAACCCACTTCAACTCCCCCAAGCCCCCTAATATGTTCAAGAACACCTTTCCCCAAGCTTTCTTCGCATCCTCCCCAAACAAGAAAAGAGGAGTGGCTATCCTGATTAGAAATAATGTCCCTTTCGCCCTAACAAAAATAACACGAGATCCGGATGGAAGATACCTGGTCCTACAGGGCACACTATCGGGATCCCCTATCTCTCTAGTGAACGTTTACGCTCCTAACGAGAATCAAGTTCAGTTCATCCAAAATCTACTCGATTCACTAGACCAGTCCTCTCTAACCTCACTTGTCTTAGCCGGGGATTTTAATATGGTCCTCTCCCCAGACCAAGACAAATCCACACTACTGGCAACCTCCCACACTGCCCAAATTCAGAAAAAAGCCAGAAAACTCAGAGAAATTTTACAAAACTTCTCCCTGGTAGATATATGGAGGACCCAGCACATGGGTCAGAGGGACTACACGTTCTCAGCTCCCCATCAGTCTTACTCGCGGATCGACTATTTTCTAGGTACCAACAATGTTCTCCAGGCATTCTCCCAGTCCAACATAGGCCCAATCACTTGGTCAGATCCTGCCCCTGTCGAATTAACCCTCTCTCTAACCTTTGTAAAAAGCAACACATATAAATGGAAGCTAAATTATTCCCTTCTTAACGATCCGAAAATAGTCAAATCAATTAAACAAAAATTGACCTCATTTTTTGAGGTAAATAGAGGATCCATTTTAGCATCAGCAATGCTGTGGGAAGCACATAAAGCCACAATAAGTGGGGATCTTATCTCATTGGCATCTTATAAGAAAAAAAATGAAGCTCAAAACACAAAAAGAGCTAACAGATAAGATCCTGTCCCTTGAACAGCAACATAAAAACTCCCCCTCCAAAAGATTGTATAAAATACTCGACAAAACAAGAACGGAGCTGAAACAAACACAGCTTGAAGAGGTAGAGAGGGCGTTGAAGTGGACCAACCAAAGGTTCTACGACAGGGGCAACAAAGCAGATAGGCTACTGGCCGCAAAACTTAGAGGCGTAAAAGCTAAATCTCAAATCACGAAGATCCGTACCAAGAGCGGTCAGACCTCCTTCGTAGAAAAAGAAATAGCCCAGGAGTTCGCTAAATTCTATGAAGATCTCTACAATCTCCACAACCCAGGCCAGGAATTAATTAGCGCCAAAATAGCATCGCAATGTTTGGCCCAATGCAACTTGCCTTCCCTTACAGAAGAGGAACTAGAGAAATTAAACCAAAAAATTTCACAAGAGGAACTAACCAAGCCATGAGCTCTCTCAAACTAGCCAAGACCCCAGGGCCGGATGGCTTCTCCAACGCCTACTACAAAACGTTTGTATCAACTCTCTCCCCCTACTTAATAGACATGTTCAACTCCTTTCTGGAGGGTGAACCAATCCCAAGCACAATTTCGGCCGCCAACCTTGCTATCATCCACAAGGAAGGAAGGGACCCGCTACAATGTGGTAGTTACAGACCGATCTTCCTACTTAATACAGATCTTAAACTCTTCAGCAAGATCCTAGCAAACAGACTAAACCCGATTCTCCCCAGACTTATTCACATTGACCAAGTGGGCTTTTTTGTCAGGAAGACAGGCCTCTGACAACAACCGCAAAATTATTGACATTATAGACCATGTGCATCTCAATAAACTCGAAGCCATGAAATTAAGCCTCGATGCCGAAAAGGCATTTGATCGGATCAAATGGTCCTTCCTCGACCAAACCTTGCATAAATTCAGCTTTACAGGCACTTTCCTTGAGGGAATTCGCGCCCTCTATCAAAACCCCACAGCATATCTTAAACTTCCAGGCGGACACTCAAACCCAATCCCAATCAAAAACGGAACCAATCAAGGTTGCCCCCTATTCCCATTGCTATTCGCTATCTCAATCGAGCCATTAGCGGCCCAAATCAGAGCCGAACCAAGCATAAAAGGTATCCCAATCGCAGACACAGAATATAAAATCTACCTCTTTGCAGATGACGTAATCTTGACCCTCGCCGACCCACATATATCTCTCCCCAATCTACAAAAACTACTACTACTGATTTTCATTTGGGATGGTGATTTAGATAATTTACACTCTTTTATTCACATATTAAACACTAATGATGTTCATTTAAAATTCCCTTTTTGACGGATATCAGTATGATTAATTATTTGGACGTGACACTCCATGGTGATTCCCAGACTGGAATTGAAACAGATATCTTTCCAAACCACATTCCAAAAATTATTTTCTTCATGCCAGAAGTTGTCACCCAAGATCCCTTATTCGTGGGATCCCTAAGGGCCAGTTTCTGAGGTATAAGCGCCTGTGTTCCAACCAAGAAACATTCCAATTGCATTCCAAAGAACTTATTTCTAAATTTTTAGCTAGGGGATATTCTGAACAAGATGTCCATCAGGCATACGAGAATGCAGAGTCTGTTGATCGGACCACTTTAGTCCAATACAAAAAATGTAAACAGAATAAATTTGGGGATAGTCCGTTATTCATAACTAAACACAGTAGACATGCCTCACAAATACGGAGCATTGTTTCCAAACACTGGAACATCTTGAAATTGGATTCTGACTTAAATGACATAACCAAACATGGACCTAAATTTGCATTCAGAAGGGCGAATACTTTGGCCACTTCAATTTCTAAGAGTGTTTTTCAATCAAAACATAAGTCATCACTTACCAACCTACCAAAATGTTTTTTTAAATGCGGCTTCTATAGATCATGTCAGTTTGCATCACCAACCAAAAGGGTACTCACAACATATCCTAAGACCAAATATAGGATTAAAACTTTCATCAATTGTCATTCTAGTCATGTAGTTTATGTTATTAGTTGTGGGTGCCATCTGAAATATGTCTGTAGGACAATCAGGCCTTTACATATCAGAATTTCAGAACACACTAGATTAATAAAGAACAAAGACATGGCCCATCCGGTGTCCAAACACTTTTTGGAGTGTCCACGGAGTGGGTTAACAAATTTCAGATTTTTTGGTGTTGATCACATTCCCTTGGCTGTTAGAGGTGGAGATAGGCTTAATCGCCTCAATAAAAAATAAATGGAATGGATATTTTGCCTCAATACTCTTTACCCGTTCAGTTTAAACATTGAATGGGAGTTACAACACTTCCTTCATAATTAAGTTGTTCATTATTCATTTCATCCCCCCCAAACCCCCCACCCCCCTCCCTTTCCTCCCCCCCTCCCTTTCCTCCCCCCCCCCGCCACTCACCCCCCCTGCCACTCACCCCCCCCGCCACTCACCATCCCCTGCCACTCACCCCCCCCTTTCCTCCCCCCCCCTTTCATGGTTCTTTCATTATTTATTCATTGTTGCACATTATTATTTGTATATTTCCCGTTTGAATTTCATTATTATTGATATTATTAATATTATTTGCATTTTTATGGTTTATATCATATCCAACATTTTATATATATATCATTCTGCTGTTTTTTGTCATTTATCTTCCATTCTTTGGGATTGTATACTGTATCATATTATATATATATATACATGCCTTCATTATACAAGTGTATCTATGGCTATATGTTTTTAATTGTGACCAGGTCTATGACCTTGTTTATACTCACAGTGTTACATTAGTTAAATGCTTATTTCTCTGTACATATGTTACACAAGTGATCATTCCTGGTCAATGTTTTTAATGTTTTCATCTTGTCTTGATGCATTGGAGACACTCCTGACACCGGCCACTCATCTTATTATGATTGGCAATTCACAGGTGTTGTGGGTGAGACTCGCTATATTAAGACCATTTGATGTTAGACAGATCACTTTTTGACAAAGGCCAATCGGCTGAAACGCGTCAAAGGTTCTGTCTGCATACACTTGTTGGCAATAAAGTTTTATTAGTCACGTGACCAGCCTTCATTCCTTCCTTACGGCAGTGCATCGCGGTTTCCTCTGCTTTGAGGTGTTCCTGTCCTGCTCCATTACCTTCGGTTGCACGCTGGGATGCTGCTACGTCTGTACATTTCTTCACCGCCGGTCATAGACCACCCATCACGACGGATGAGTCGTTCGAGGGTTGACGGTGCAACTTTATAAAGAGGATTCTACACAGGCTTGGCGCCATCTGCGACACTATGGTGAGTCCCTCTAACTCAATTATAACAGTGCTCCAGGGGAGCCTATTGCTGGGAGAGACTCAATCTACCTGTGTCAGCTTTGCCTAGACCTGCAACATATGCATTTGAACTTTGCTAGACTCAGCAACTCATTTCATACTTCTGAGCACCTTTTTTGGTTTGATGTGTGTTGACTTTGGTTAACCCTGTCTTACCTGTGTTTACACTTACAAAAACTACTAGAAAATTTAGCCAGGTCTCTGATTACAAGGTCAATATGGACAAATCGGAAGCGCTTAACCTCTCCCTCCCAGACCCTATATGGAGACTACTACAGTCTAATTATAAATATAGATGGAACTCCTCCCACATAAAGTATTTAGGAGTAAAGATAACCAACTCGTACAAATCATTATACCGAACTAACTACCCCCCCCCCCCCCTATTTGACCAAATTAAAAAAGATCTGGACTCGTGGAATAACCACCAAATTCCTGGCTTGGCAGAATTGTTTCGTCTGAAATGAATATCCTCCCCCGACTGCTTTACTTCTTCCAAACCCTCCCAGTCCTGATACCATTATCAGAATTGAGAAACATACAGTCCCATATTTTCCGATTTATTTGGAAACAGCGCAAACCCAGGGTCCCGAGGTCGGTCATGCTATCCTCAAAGGCAAGAGGGGTCTGGGGGCACCTGATATGATCAGGTACTATCAAGCAGCCCAGCTCCACCAGGCAGTAGTCTGGAATAATCCTCCGACTTCCAATTGCTGGTTGGCAATAGAATCTCACCACGCATCCCCCACCCACCCCCCTCCCAGTCATCCTATGGTCCCAAGCACACAAAGAAAAGCGACCCCAGAAATTCAAACTTAGAGTAATGAGATGCACATGGTCTGTCTGGCTTAAAAACAAAGGGAAGTATGGCCTATCATCATCCCCCTCATAACTCACCCCCATTTTCGGAAACCCAGAATTCCCGCCTGGGTGCTCCCGTAAACAATTTGGTCAATTTCAGGACCTAAATATTGGGATGGTTGCAGACTTGCTGAAGAAGGAGGAAGTTCTGTCCTTCCAGGAGCAACAAGCTAAGTACCCCTCGCCCGGCCTCCACCTATTTAAATTTTTACAAATTAGGCATTTCCTTCGAGCTCTATCCCAAAACTCTAAATTTCCCCCCCTGGCCAAATTTGAGTCTCTCTGCCTCAAAGGCAAATACCAGAGAGGATTGATTTCCTAGATTTACAGAGCGAAGAAGTTGTCCCTCCCCCCATACCACTCCTACATGCAAAAATGGAACGCTGACCTTAACCTACAAATGGACACTGAGGACTGGGAGGATATCTGGGAATCAGCTACCAAAACCTCGATTTGTACCATAACAAAAGAAAATATCTATAAAATCTATTCCAGTGGTACCTGACCCCGAGCAGACTGAGTCAGATCTTCCCCGGCACTACAGACTTGTGCTGGAGGGTATGTGGTCAAAAGGGAGACATGGCCCACATTTGGTGGTCATGTCCGGAGATCCAGAGGTTCTGGACCAGAGTTCAAAGACTCCTTTATGAGACCCTAGGACTAGAGGTTCCTTTGGACCCTCTGACCTATATGTTGGGAAAACCACTAGAAGATCTACCCGCCCCACTTTCCAGGCTCATCTCCACTATCCTGACAGCCGCTAGGTGCTCAGTTGAAGCGGCTTGGAAACAAGTAAAAGCACCTTCCAAAAGAACAGTAATTAGCAGAATAAACACAGTTATGAGCATGGAAAGGCTCACAGCCATGTTAAAACAAAATTCTACAATTTACAATTCTACAACACATGGGAACCATGGCCTGGCGCTGGAGCCCCTTCCCTCCTACAGGTCCTAGCCCAAAACTGACCCTCCGCCAGGGTGAGCGGGATTGGTGTCCCCCAAAACAATCTTCTTCCATCAGTTCCCCCCTCCCTCCCATTCCCCCCCTCCTCGCCCATCTTTCCTGTGTCGTTCCCACATATCCCCCTTCCTCTGTCTTCTCTTCAACCTACCTTCTAAAAAGGCAAAAAAGAAAATGGTTTATTGGATTAACCTGTAACACCTGCAGTCATGTGCCTATGACTTTATTGCCAATTCTACAATGTTATTTCTTTCTGTAACCATGCTGCTATTCTCCAATAAAGGAAAAAGATTGTTAAGAAAAAAAAAAAAACAACATACACACAAATATTGCAAAATAAGTGAATGTAAAAAGCACACAAATGCAAAACTGAGCCCCAGAGTATCTTGTTTCTCTATTACTGGTGGTACTTCATGTATAGGTAGCTTTATTACCCATATGACGTCAATCCATCATAGAAATTAAAATGTATGTGCCTTTTCCAGCATTGTATTATTCAAAGGTTCTCTCAGATGTTATATCTTTTGTTCAAGATCCTTCCTTTAATTAAAACCATAACATAATGTGACTGCAACTGGTCCATTAGCAATGACAGTCTGCTAGCCAAAAAAATAAAGCTTTCTCTTGCTATATTACAAATATACATTATGGCAAATTATGGAGTATTTTAGGTCAAAAGCCTCCCAAGATTGCCCAGCTATAAAACAGAATCCATAAAAAATACCTTTAGTTAGAGACCCAGTTGAATATAAATAGAAAAAGCATTTCAAATAAAAAATACTGATTCTAAATTTTTGGCCTTAGTCTGATGAAACCACTTATACAATCTCGTCTTAAAAAATATTTTGATGGCTCGTTTTTATCAGAGTTACAATTCAATACATTAGATTCAACAGAAGATCCTTTCATTGCAACAGTATTCGTCCACTGCCTGCTTTTAACAATACAATATCCCAGACTCACTAATGAGAGAGAGAGAGAGAGAGCGAGCGAGCGAGCGAGCGAGCGAGCGAGCGAGCGAGCGAGAGAGAGAGAGAGAGAGAAAACTACAATATGTCATACAGTACCTAATCATAGCTTTACTCTTAAGCTTTTGCCTGTTGCTTTTGCCATAATTTACTGTCCGGTTTAGGTATGTCTTAAATAATGATACAATAGACTAAAATGTCCCAATGCTAAATCCAATATGAAAGATTATATAGTTCAATATTATCTGTTTTTTCTTCTCATAAGTAGTCATTTAGATCATTCCTTTGACAAAAACATTTCAAGCTTGCAATCATGTCATGGTAAAGCCACAGCAGGTCCTACAGCAGGCCTGCACAACTCATAAAGTGCGGAGGGCCGAACTGCTCCAAGGAAAAAAAAATTGGGCCGCACAAGTAAAATCATCATCATCTCTCCTCCAGCACCTCATCATCATCCTGCACCTCCCATCACTCTCCCCCCCCTGCATCTCCCATCACTCTCCACCCCTGCACCTCCCATCACTCCCCCCCCCCCAAGTCAGCATCCCCACCCCCCCCAAGGCAGCATCCCCCACCCCAAGGCAGCATCCCCCCCACCCCAAGGCAGCAGCATCCCCACCCCAAGGCAGCAGCATCCCCACCCCAAGGCAGCAGCATCCCCAACCCAAGGCAGCAGCATCCCCACCCCAAGGCAGCATCCCCCACCCCAAGGCAGCATCCCCACCCCAAGGCAGCATCCCCACCCCAAGTCAGCCTCCCCATCCCAAGTCAGCCTCCCCATCCCAAGGCAGCATCCCCCACCCCAAGGCAGCATCCCCCACCCCAAGGCAGCATCCCCCACCCCAAGGCAGCATCCCCCACCCCAAGGCAGCATCCCCCACCCCAAGTCAGCATCCCCACCCCAAGTCAGCATCCCCACCCCAAGGCAGCATCCCCACCCCAAGGCAGCATCCCCCCCCAAGTCAGCCTCCCCACCCCAAGGCAGCATCCCCCACCCCAAGGCAGCATCCCCCACCCCAAGGCAGCATCCCCCACCCCAAGGCAGCATCCCCCCCCCAAGGCAGCATCCCCCCCCCCCAAGGCAGCATCCCCCCCCCCCCAAGGCAGCATCCCCACCCCAAGGCAGCATCCCCCCCCCAAGGCAGCATCCCCCCCCCCAAGGCAGCATCCCCCACCCCAAGTCAGCATCCCCCCCCCAAGTCAGCATCCCCCCCCCAAGTCAGCATCCCCCCCCCAAGTCAGCATCCCCCATGCCTACCAGATGATGTTGGCGGCGGTAGCAGACTCTGTTGCCGCCGACGGTGGCAAAAGGAGGAGAGGAGGTGGTGGATGGCGGCGATGGCAGGTGAAGCAGGGGGAACCGCGCTCTACTAACAGACCCTGAAGTTCCGGGTCGCGGGACTGGTGGAGCGCGTTCCCCTGCTGGAGCCGGGAAGGGGGGTTAGGGGGGTTACAGGAAGCGCACGCGTTTGCTGGTGCGCGCTCCTAGAGGGCACAGACAGCATGCGGCCGCGAGGGTTTACCAGGGAGGGAGAGGAGTGGGGAGGGAGAGGAGGGGGGAAGAAGGGGGGCCATCGCAGGGGGGGGGAGCGGGCCCGCAGAGGAGCTGCATGTTGCTTCCCCTTCCGCCCCACGTTGGGAGCAGGGGGGGGGGGAATCGGGCCCGCAGAGGAGCTGAGAGTTGCTTGCCCTTCCACCCCACGTTGGGAGCAGGGAAGGGGGGGGCAGAGCGGGCCTAGCGCATGCGCGCCAGGACCGCAGGGAATCGGCGCCATTTTTTTTTTCAAAGTTTTTTTTTTCAAAGTTTTTTTTTTTTCAAAGTTTTTTTTTCAAAGTTTTTTTTTTTCAAAGTTTTTTTTTTTTTTTTTATCTCATCGAGGGCCGCACAGAGAGGCCAGGTTGTGCAGCCCTGTCCTACAGTATAATACCAATTTTATAGTCTTCGATTTCACCCACTGCATAGAGAGAAGGGGAAACTAAACAACACTACAGCCACCATCATGGGATGCATGACATGTACAATATACGGTGCCTAAAGCGTTTGAATTAAGAAGCACAGGATGAGCTTCAGTGCAGTTACAACTGGTTAAAAAACAGATGTGTCTTAATTAATATAATGAAAAAAATCTAAAAAATCAAGTGCTACAAAAATATATTTGCACTTCCCGTGCTTGTGGCAACAGAAAATATCCTCTCCACTTATGTCAGGGGACGTCATCAGGAGAAGCCCATTCATACCGGATGAACATGTGGATGTTTTTTGCAATCAAACCAGGTTAAGAGCTGCGTCTACACTTTTGAACTGCAGCCATACTTGATATGGAACTTTTGCCTCCAAGGGTGATATACTGTACAGTACCTCTATGTACAAATTCACAATATGCTATTTGTGGATCTGACCATAGGGAATGAAACAGATAAAGAACTAAATGGAATAGATGAGGATACAAGGTGGTATGGAGATAGAATGAGGGCAAGTGCAAGTTTGACAAGCAGTGAGACACCCATAGTAAATACAGATAGTACTAGAAAACTTCTAAAGACTAAACCAAGTGGGAGCAGAAAGGAAGGAGCAGATAAGATAATAGTACAGGCTGAAAAAAAACTTAAATGCATGCTTGCTAATGCAAGAAGCCTGACAGATAAAATGGGGGAGCTTGAATTAATAGCTGCAAAGGAGCAGTATGATATCATAGGCATTACTGAAACATGGTGGGATGAAACTCATGACTGGACAGTTAATTTAGAGGGTTATTCTCTTTTTCGGAAGGATCGAACAAATAGAAGTGGAGGTGGAGTATGTTTATATGTTGAACCGGATTTAAACCTATTATAAGGGATGATGTCTATGAAGGGAATGATGAAAATGTAGAGACTTTGTGGATAGAAATTAGCAGTGGAGGTAAAAGTATAAAAAAGTATAAAGAAAATGTTTGTGGGAATATGCTATAAACCACCAAATATCTGTGAGATTGACGAAGCTAATATACTTTTTCAAATGGAGAAGGCATCAAAACTGGGTCATGTTTGCATAATGGGGGATTTTAATTATCCAGACATAGACTGGGGCAATGAGATTAGAGTTACAACAAAAGGAAACAGGTTTTTGGGGGTGCTTAAAGACAAGTATATGGCCCAAATGATTGAGGAACCAACCAGGAGAAGGGCAGTTCTGGATTTGGTCATATCAAACAATAACAAATATTCAAGTCCTGGAACATTTGGGTAACAGTGATCATAACATGGTCTCATTTGAAATAAATTATCAAAAAACAGATTACTTGGGTTCAACAAAGACTTTAAACTTTAGAAAGGCAGATTTTAATAAACTGAGGTCTAATCTAGTAGTAATACAAAGGGATGATGTTTTTGCAGGGAAAAATGTAGAAGATAAATGGTCAGTCTTTAAAACATTGTTAGAAAAGCACACTTGTCAGTGTATACCCTTGGGTAATAAGTATAAAAGAAATACGTCAAAACCAATGTGGCTAAATAAAGGAGGAAATGGACAAGAAGAGGAAGGCGTTTAGATTCTTTAAGTCAGAAGGGACAGAGACATCGTATCAGAATTATAAGGAATGTAACAAAAATTGCAAAAGGGCAATCAAATTAGCAAAAATGGATAATGAAAAAAGGATTGCAATAGAAAGTAAGGTCAACCCTAAAAAGTTCTTTAAGTACCTTAATAACAAAAAAATGAGAAAAGAAAATATAGGACCCTTTCAGTGTGAGATGGGTAGGCAGATTATTGGAGATAAGGAAAAAGCTGAGGTATTAAACAAATTCTTTGCCTTTGTATTTACCAGGGAAGAATCAAGTTCAATAGTAGTGCCGCAGGAGGAAGCCACAACCTCCATATTAATGAACAATTGGTTAAATGAGGAAGAAGTTCATAAGCGACTTGAAAAAATTAAAGTAAATAAGACACCTGGCCCCGATGGCATACATCCAAGAGTTCTCAAGGAGTTAAGCTCAGTAATAGCAAAACCATTATATTTAATATTCAAGGACTCCATTTCCACAGGCCCAGTACCCTAAGATTGGCGTAAAGCAGATGTGGTGCCTATATTTAAAAAGGGAGCTACAGTAGATCACAACCGGGAAATTACAGACCTGTAAGCCTGACTTCAATAGTAGGGAAACTACTTGAAGGTTTAATACGGGATAATATTCAGGAATACCTAATGGAAAACAAAATTATTAGTAATAGTCAGCATGGATTTATGAAGGATAGATCTTGCCAAACTAACCTTATTTGTTTCTTTGAGGAGGTAAGTAGGAATTTAGACCAGGGTAATGCAGTTGATGTGGTCTACTTAGATTTTGCAAAGGCTTTTGATACGGTTTCACACAAGAGGTTGGTGTACAAAATAAAGAAAATTGGACTCAGTAATAATATATGCACCTGGATTGAAAACTGGTTAAAGGACAGACAACAGAGGATTGTTATAAATGGAACTTTTTCCGGTTGGGCTAAAGTCGTGAGTGGAGTACCTCAGGGATCGGTACAGGGACCCCTGCTTTTTAACTTGTTTATTAATGACCTGGAGGTTGGGATCGAGAGCAAAGTCTCCATCTTTGCTGATGATACTAAATTGTGTAAGGTAATAGAATCAGAGCAGGATGTAATTTCTCTTCAGAAGGACTTGGAGAGACTGGAAACATGGGCAGGTAAATGGCAGATGAGTTTTAATACAGATAAATGTAAAGTTATGCATTTGGGATGCAAGAATAAAAAGGCGACTTACAAATTAAATGGAGATATATTGGGGGAATCCTTGATGGAGAAGGATTTAGGAGTGCTTGTAGACAGCAGGCTTAGCAATAGTGCCCAATGTCATGCAGTACCTGCAAAGGCAAACAAGATCTTATCTTGTATCAAATGGGCAATGGATGGAAGGGAAGTAAACATAATTATGCCCCTTTACAAAGCATTAGTAAGACCACACCTTGAATATGGAGTACAATTTTGGGCACCAATCCTAAGAAAAGACATTATGGAACTAGAGAGAGTGCAGAGAAGAGCCACCAAATTAATAAAGGGGATGGACATTCTAACTTATGAGGAGAGGCTAGCTAAATTAGATTTATTTACATTAGAAAAGAGGCGTCTAAGAGGGGATATGATAACTATATACAAATATATTCAGGGACAATACAAGGAGCTTTAAAAAGAACTATTCATCCCAAGGGCAGTACAAAGGACTCGGGGCCATCCCTTAAGGTTGGAGGAAAGGAAATTTCACCAGCAACAAAGGAAAGGGTTCTTTACAGTAAGGGCAGTTAAAATGTGGAATTCATTACCCATGGAGACTGTGATGGCAGATACAATAGATTTGTTCAAAAAAAGGTTGGATATCTTTTAGATGGGAAAGGTATACAGGACTATACCAAATAAGTATACATGGGAAGGATGTTGATCCAGGGATTAATCCGATTGCCAATTCTTGGAGTCAGGAAGGAATTATTTTTTCCTCTTAATGGGGTTTTTTGTTTGCCTTCATCTGGATCAATAAGTAAGTATAGATATAGGATAAAGTATCTGTTGTCTAAATTTAGCATAGGTTGAACTTGATGGACTTACGTCTTTTTTCAACCTCATCTACTTTGTAACTATGTAACTATGTAACTATGCTTATATATACATTTCTGAGCAATATGGGCTTTTTTTTACCTTGGTTCAAATCAATCCCACATTTTCTGACTTATTATCCTTATATTACAGATGCAGCGGCCATTATCCGATCATGTCTCTGAGTCGTTTTCGTAAAGTCTGCTGTATTCCATGTGAGATTGACTCGTTATTCTTCCGTGAATGCTGCCGTGAACCTTGCCAATCACACCTGTGTTTACTGTTGTTGATTTCTTTGAATTACCAGGATTCTGATTTGTTTAGGTGCAGTTTTTCGCGTATCCACCAGATGGCAAAAATGAATTCCCTTTGCACTGTAGTCATTTTGCAGTTGTTTAAAAACCAGATAAAAACAGAGTCTACCACAGTGATTCATTGTAAATTGACCTTGGACGCTGAAGTCGTTATCAAATGTAGGCGTTTTCATAATTTAAGTATCTAAACACAATGTTTTGTACATTATTCTCAATTGCTATACCCACACATTGCTCAATAGACATACACTCAACATCATGTCCAGTCCTTATACTAAACTGAACTGTAGATATGCATTTTTAATATTTTCAGAAATTAATGCTGGAATAGATAAGAAGGCGACTTTCGCCAAGATATATGATTAAATCATCGAGAACTATGTTTTTATATTCAAATTTTCACCAAACCATCGTGGGTGGAAGCATTCAATAAGGCAAACTTTAACTAATGAGGATTGCTTTTTTTCGCACAGCCCCTCCTCCGGGAATTATTGTCTGTGCTCCAAGCTTTTGCCAGTATGTTTGCTCATGGCGACTTCAAAAGGAGAAAGGTCGGGTTTATCTATTTAAGATTCGTATTTCCCGACCTTGCAATGTACCAACACCTGCTTGCCAATACTATTGCAAAAACGGGCTGACCGTCACTGAAAACCTGTTGAACCGCAATCCTTGTTACCTGGCCCCGCCTGGTTACCAGCTTCAGCAGGCACCTGTCAACTATAATGCAGACTACATGAGTGAACCAAGCTTGTACGCACAATACACCACTGACATTGGCTCATCTCCACCCGGTTGGCAAAGTTTATAATGAAGGTAAATATAATGTTCTATACAATATTATCTGCCATATCAATTCTTGTACACATGCACACTAGAGTGCGACTTGACGCATGCGCACTACCGGAAATAATAGCATAATTTTTTTTGCCAAAAAAGAACTTTGAAATCGAGTGTCAAAAGATAAGGATGAATTTTGATGGAATTCTAATATCACTTTTTTTAAAACGTTGCTTTTTTAACTTTTATACAGTCAGTATTACCAGCTTCATGCTTGTAAAACTTTGCCATGCTACAGGTATTTTTTTGGACATGACACTATGCACTGTACAGTATTGTAATATGTGATCCATTCAATTACATAACCTGTACTAACATTTCACGAGATATTTCTTGTTTTAATTCCACTTCCTGGTTAATGGAAAACATTATGTGATGCATTTTGTTCATATTTAATCAATTGTAACAGTTATAACATTTCCATTTCCTGGTTTCACACGCTTGCGCATTGTGACTCAGACTTAGAAATCCAACGGGGAAAAAAAAAATTTAAAGTGACAATTTAATTTTTCTTGAGAAGGAGAGAATAATTGTGAGCTTTAAACAAAACCTTATATAATGCAATGTTTTTATAGTCAATCAATGTTTACATTGTTAAAATCACAACATTTTTATTTTATCAATGATGTTGCATTTTGCAGAAATATTACACACATACAAACATGGTCTCTGGGAGTGATAACTTTTTATTACATTTTAAAACAGTTCCAACAGTTGCTTATTAATCCTTCACGATCATCCATGCAGTACTCTAAAATAGACCAATTCAGTTGCATCTCACAAACCCCACAAGGCAAAGGCATGGGACTAGCTATCAACACATCCCACGGGCCATGAGAACACAAAGACAACAGTTTCATGATTTGGCTGCTGGTAGAGAAATTTCCATTTCCTGGTTTCACGCGCATGCGCATTATAAATTGGACTTAGAAATCCAACGGAAACAAAAACAAAATTTAAAAGCTCGTTCTTTTTTTTTCTTGAGGAGAGAATAATTGTGAGTTTTATACAAAACCTTATATAGTATGATGCTATGTTTTTATATTCAATCAATTTCTACATTGATTGTTAAAATCACAACATTTTTATTTTTTTTGCGTTTTGCAGTATAATCAGATTTTTCATAATCATATAGACTAATCATAACTTTTATTCTATATTTATTATTTATTTATTCAATACCTTCAACTTTTGCTACTGTAGGCTTTGTCTGCTTTTTAGACAGTTTATCACACACAAAGAAACATGTTCTCAAGGGAGTAATAACTTTTATTCAATTTTATTTCAATTTTAAAACAGTTTAAATGATTTCATTCTACTGTAATCCCGCACGCTCATTCGAGCATTAGACCAAGAAGAAACAATTTAGTTGCACCTCGCACCCCCCCCCCCCCTCACAAAGCCAAGCAAAAGGCATTCGACTTGTTTTCAACACCTCCCCCGGGCCATGGGACCTTCGTTAAAAAAGAAAGATACATTATGTTTGAGCCTTGGGTACTTGGCTGAGTAATTACTTGGCCTGGTTTCACACGCATGCCATGGGTGATAAGTCCTGCATTGTGATTTGCCTGGAATGACTTCACTGCCAATGTGAATTTCAAGTCAGAAAAAAAGGCATTTTTTTTCACGACAAGGGCTTAATAAAAGAGTGATTTTAAGAAAACATGATGTGATGCATTTTTTAAATATTTTGTAAATTTTTACATTAAAATATCACTACCTTTTTATTTCTCTATGAGGTGGCATACTGTTCCATGTACTGTAATTTTTTGGGGGGGGGGAATCCTATTCAATACCTTCAACTTTTGCTAGGCTTGGTCTGCTTTTCATACAGTTTATGGAAATATCAACACACAGAAACATGTTTGTAACAGGGGAGTAATCCCTGTTCAAGTAATGTGCCTTTAATCTAGCAGTGTGGTGGTTAACTGCTGGTAGTCAATTAATAAACACCACCTGCCTGATCTAGTTTGCTTACAAAAGCCTGTCTGTTGAGACAGGAAGTGACTCCTTAGCTCTGAATGAGAGCTGACCTTTGGAGACAGAGCAGTGTTCTTGAGACTCCCAGGAGAGACTGACCAAGAGAACACACATCTCTGGAGCTGACCGGTCTTGAGCGCTGCCCAGCATAGCTGATTGCAAGACACCAAATAAGACTTCTAAACCTGGATGCTGATATTTTCTGTGCACGCACGGGTGCGGTTCCAGGAGAGCAGAGAAGCTTACTCTACAGCAAGAAACAGATAAGACTTTCATTATTAAGAGACTGCTTATATCTGCTTATTTCATGCTATATGTTTTGGGGCTGCGAGACATGCTTGACTAAGGGAGATGTGAATTAATTGCATAGGATTTCACTAAAAATACTCCCAAGTGAATAGAAGCTTTGTTCCCCCCCTGTGTTTGGATAATTTCCTGATGAAAAGGAAAAGGCACAATAAAGCCTATTATAATTTCACCTTATGAAGTCTCCAATTGTGTACCTCTGTGAACGTCCGTCTACAATGTTCTTAAAGGAGTGATAACTTTTATTCAATTTTAAACCAGTTCCATTGATTTATTTATACTGCATGCTCATCACAGCATTAGACAATGACGGATTAAGTTAGTAACACCTCCCCCCCACCACCCTCACAATGGGACATTCACACACAAGACACATAATGTTTCAGGCTTTGGCTATTGTGGTTTTTAATTCTATAGGGTTTAGCTGAGTCACCTCACCCAGTGTAAATGACTGTGGATTTATTTTGTCATTGAGAGAGGGGGGTAGTAGGACAAACTATAGACTGTTATTATGCACACAGTGTCACCACCACCCCCCTTCCAGTAGTGCAGCATCTCCTGAGAAAGAAAAATAGGCTGCAGGATTAGTGAATTGAAAGCATTGGCTATTTAATACTTGACAGCCACACAAAACGAATAAACTATAATTTACTGTACCTGTAAACTATAATGAATTTTTAGAAATAATAGGTAATACACACGTGTCTAATACAAATACTGTACATAATGTATACTGTATAATAGATACAAAGTGGAGAGTAAGCGCAGACATAAAATGGTTAACGTTCAATTAACTTTAATATACTGTACGCTAAGACTAACATTTAAACAGGTAATTGTCACTACCATACTTACCTGTACTATGCTTACTATTCCTGTACTTACCTTACTACAGTACAGTACAGTACCTTACTACATGCTGATGGTATTCCCATTACGCTCTAAAAGTACGGGGAAAACGCTGCTAATATCGTCAATATAATTGTTTCATTTTTGTACGTTGAGTATATAGTTCCAGAAACTCTTTATTCCTTTTATTAATTCCTCCTTGTTGGACGGTTTCTTATATGATCCTTCAGCGCATGCCACACCAGTTCTATTGGGTTCAAATCTGGTGATCTGGAATGTGAGGGGGGGGAAAATGGTGAATTAGTTGAACAGATAAAAACAGTTTACAACAATGAGAAACTGTTGTACACTGGAGCACTTACACCGGTGGCGTCTTAACCCAGTTGATCCCGCTCGCAAAAATATAGGTAGTAGAGGTGGTATGTTTAGGGTAATTGTCCTGGAAGAACCGGTGACCACCAGATGGGAAATTGTTTTATTGAAATAACATACCACCTGACTAAACCAGTCAATGAGAATGCAAGTGGCGTCAGTGCAACTACCCTCACAGTCGCACGCCGATGACATCATCCTCGGCGCTAAATGGTACAGGCTGATATGTATAAAAATGCATGTAGTTTTCTTTACCTAACACCTTGATAAAGTACTCCGTCATGAAATGCTTAGGTGCGTTCATCTAGTCCATCTTATTCAGCTTGCAATAAACTTACTGTATGTTTATCTTGAGTTACCCTGGATTTTTTGGATATTTTCCAAGTTTGGCTGTCGGTTGGCTGTGCTCTGGCATTAACTACACTAAAGGAAAAGAGAACAATTTGTTAGGCTCTAACATAATTCAAAACAAATACATGACATACTGTATACAGTATTTAAAACTATACTTCTAAAAGTAGTACAGACATTTCTGGCTCTAAAAGAATTGCAAAGAAAACAAGTAAACAAAAAAATGCATTTTGATATGCAAGAAGCTTATACAAGTACAGCTGAACCCCGTTATAGCGCGCCACTATATAATGCGAATCCGCTTACTGTATAACGCGATTTTCACGTGGCTCCCGTTTTTTTTTTTTTAATTTTTTACATTTTTTTTTACATTTTCTTTGCACACTGCACACTGCACACTGCACACTGCACACTGCACACTGCACACTGCACACTGCACACTGCACACACTCTCACTGCACACACTCTCACTGCACACTGCACACTGCACACACTCTCACTGCACACTGCAGACACTAACTGCACACTGCACACACTCTCACTGCACACACTCTCACTGCACACACACTCACTGCACACACACTCACTGCACACACACTCACTGCACACACTCTCACTGCACACACTGCACACTGCACACTGCACACACTCTCACTGCACACTGCACACACTCTCACTGCACACTGCACACTGCACACTGCACACTGCACACTGCACACTGCACACTGCACACTGCACACTGCACACACTCCCAGCACTCACTGCACACACTCCCAGCACTCACTGCTCACATCACACAGCACTCACAGCACACACTCACACTGCACACACTCACACTGCACACACTACCAGCACACACTCCCAGCACTCACTGCTCACAGCACACAGCACACTCTCACAGCACTCACAGCACCGAGCACTCACAGCACGCAGCACACTTTCACAGCACTCACAGCACACTCAGCACATTCAGCACACTCTCACAGCACTCACAGCACACTACACTGCACAGCACACCACACTCACACCTCCCACTCCCCCTCCCTACCTTTGGAGATCGGAGCGGAGCTGGCATCAGGAGGAGGGGGTAGTATCGGGAGGAGGGAGGTGTCGGGAGGAGGAGGGGGTGTCGGGAGGAGGGGGGGGTGTCAGGAGGAGGGGGGTGTCAGGAGGAGGGGGGTGTCGGGAGGAGGGTGAGTGAGGAGCAGGCTGGGACTCGGAGGGCCGCGTGGGCTAGGCCCAAAACTGATTATGCCGCGGAGGGCTGTTAGGTGTGGGGGCGTTTGGGGGGGGAGGAAGTGGATGCCAGTGGAGGGGGTTGGATGCCGGTGGTGGGATTTAAGGAGCAGGTTGCGGCTGGACTCGGAGGGCCGCTGCTGGGGGACGTGTAGGGCTTCTGGCCACCTCTTCCTTCCTTCCTTCCCTCCTTACTCCCTCCTGATCGGGCGCGTGGCGGCCATTTTTTAAATTGTTTTTGTTTTTTTGCGGCGGCCATTTTGTTTTTTCGTGACCGAGTCCATGCCTGCCAAAAAATTCAAATAGGGACACAGTGCATAAAAGGTGACACAAATTGCATAGCCTCCCAACGCTGATCTCTATCGGAACAAGTTCTTGTACAGATACTGGATTGTGCATTCTTCCATCTACCCGGATTCTACGGATGCAGGAACGAGCTTTCTTCTGCTGTGCCGATCACGAGAAAGTAAAAGTCAGAAGCTGTTTCCAAGCCAAAGGTGCCTAAAGAAAAGGTTCCGAAGGCTCCCAAAGCAAAGAACCCTGGCCCTTTGTATGTGAAGAAAAAACCGGCCCAAATCATTGATGATCAATTAGTTTGGACGGACCCCAGAAGTGCTCCTGCACCCACCGAAGCCAAATCAGATGCCCCGGACTTTTCACTGCCGTCACCCACTGCCAATGATTCCCAAACATCCACCCGCTCTGACCCTTTGTCCACCGATGCTCATCCGGAACCCTCCAGCTCACCTCCTCCAGCACCCAGCCACGCCGATGTTCGTCCCGAAGTCCCCTGTTCACCTCCTCCTTCACCCAGCCAGGCCAATGTTCGTCCCGGAGCCACCAGCTCAACTCCTCCAACACCCAGATGTTCGTCCAGATGAAACCAGCACTCCATGCACCAGATCCAGCTTTGTCGTCTGAATATACTCCAAAGTAACTGCATTGAAATACGGGGTCTAGTAGTATGACACATTAAATTTAGTGGGTTGACTTTTGAAGAGCAATAGAATCTGTTAACTATTTGTGAACAGGTGTACGCTAAGGTCTATATAGGAACTCAACATAAACTATAATAACAAATCAACCACTCAGCTCTTACTGTCAGGAAGCAGGAACAGTATGAGTGCGGACTCAAAAGAGTGAAAGTGTGCTATTTTGAGGTGTCAAAACTACACCTAAAGTGTATGAATAAGAAAAGTGTCAATCAAACAAATTCAATGAAAGGAATAAATATTGACCAACAGTGAATTTTGATAAACATATAGCAGTCTATGAGACAGCATAAACGCATTAACTCTAGGACTAGTGGAAATTAAATTACTCTATTTGCTACAATACACTAGAATATAGATCTAGTTATATTGCATGATCTGTGAGGTGTCCCTTCTTGACCAAGGCACACTTTATAGCCTTATTTGTGTGTGCAGTAGTTCTAAGACTATCACTACAGTGCCACAAGGGCTAGCACTTAGACTCACTTAAAGGCAACAGATTCAGTTTGACTTGAGGATCAATTCACTCCTTCAAGCCTTAGGCCGAGTCCATACAAGGACAGGCCGTGCTGAGGCGTGCGGACGCTCAGCGCTGAGCCCCTGCATCCTCAATGAGGATGCCTTGAGAGGGGGCTCGCGCGAGCGTCCGCAGGCGTGCGGAGGCTTTGGAGTTTTCAGCCGAGCGCCAAGCTGTTTTTCAGCGCGCTGTCGGCTGAAAACCTCCAATGAGAGTGGGACTGCATCAACGTCACGGCGCCGTGACGTCGGCGCCGCTACATCGACGTCAGTGCGTCGCGGGCGATTGGCCCAGCGACGTCACTGCCCCGCCTCCCTCAGTCACCCCCCACCTCCCATCGCGGACGCTGGCTCGCCTGTATGTGCGTGGAATCGCACAGCTTCTGCAGGTGAGCCTCAGCGTCCGCGCGGTTCAGTCCGGCTCCCCCCCTCTATGGCCCGGGCCTTAGGCTACGGCCCCGCTGTCTCCGCTGCACGCGCGCCTGCCAGGCTGGTGGAGCATGCAGCTCTGATGCCCAGTCTGCAGTGAGCTGCAGGGGGGCATGATGGAGGTGTGGTGGGGGTGCGCGGCCATGACCACCAGGCAGGTTCACCCTCATTGGCTGAACCGCCGGGGGCTTGGCCACTGCGCTCGTCATGAGTATTGATATCAATTTTCCTGTCTCCCGTAAAAACTGGGCACACAGCGTGACGGCCACCCGTGGTAGTGGGACCGGCCCCATTTAGGGGCGGATCTTGTCCCTGCAGCGACCGCCACAGTGGACGCTGCAGCAGGCAGCGGGGACCTGGCCTCATACTAGTGTTTAATGCACTTGACCCCATGTAGATCCTTGAAACATTTTAATTTATAGGGCTTCATTATAATATATCCAAAGGAGTTTTTAACTTCAATAAGTGGTACACATTGCTTTTTAATTGTTTTTTATTGCAACTTTAATATAAAAGAAAAGATTAATTAAAGTTTATTCTTTTCACACAGTTCAGAAAAACATTACGACCAATACAACTCTAGTCTGTTGTGCATCATTATACAGTAGGGATCTCTGTGTGTGAGTCATGTCTTCCTGACATGATTCATCAACCTTTTTTTGATTAGTTTACCTACTTCCCTGGTAGCACACAGTACTGTAATTACTATCACCAAACTCAAGATTTATTTGGAGCGAGGTCTCTCATTTATGTCCATAGATAAGTAGCGTGTACTAAACTTTGCTAAAAACTACCAAATAGTAAGCTAAACTACCTGTATGATGTGGACCCAAAGAGGTAACCACTAGTGATAGTCAGCACAGACCTTATTTGTACAGAGAAGGTTTCATACACAAATTCACTACATATGGTTTACACAGAGATTTGTCTCTATTTGTTCTGCAGTGGAGGGTTTGCTCGTGCACATTTTTATTTGCACTGTGCTATCATTGTTTATTTATTGTTTTTCTTATGTAGCACTGATTTGTATGGTTTATTTCAGACAGTGCAATTTGCGATGGGACCCTATGGGGTAACCACGAGCCCTTTAACATCAAAGGCACCTGTCTGTCCTCATTATTAATTGGCTATTGTCGCTTGGCACCAACAAGAGCCCATAACTACGTTTTAGTAGTATAATAGGGTGGAATGGTAGCACATTATTTACGGAGCCTATCTGAACACTTCAGACAGCCAATTATGATGTGAAACCCCTGGAGGTAGTCACTATTGTTAGCCTGTCATAGGTTATCTTCTTTGCTGATATAGAATTTTTTCATTTTGTTTGCATGTGTCTCTGTACATTCAGAGATTTTGAGCATACTCTGTGGAACTCCTGGTGGTATCCACTATCCCAATTAGATGATAGACATCTGTCTGATGCTACAGTATCACTAATTTTTATTAGTGAATAGCCAGAGGGGGTTAAAGGTGTCACAGAAGCCTTATATAGAAAAGGCACCTCTAGCTTTTATTAAAATGTCTCTATAATCATAGGAAACTGTAGCACGTGTATTTTGAAATGTTTAGTAGGTCCTGCATGCACATTTGCTCATATTTGAGTTACTTGGACACCTATTTCCCCCCACATCGTGAATGGGCTAATGCTGATCAAACTTTAACACCTTAGAGGTGAATGAATACTTTTTTTGATCTATGCTAATTTGGTTTACATAATTTTAGCTATTACCTATAAGTAAAGGCTATAGGGTAATTAACATATGATACATATCATACCCTAACTTTACCCATAGAGGTTTGAATGCTGCACACCAGTGCTAATTTAGGATTTAATTACATGCTTTCTTGACTATATTCAATAAAATGTATTTATTTTTACTTCTTTAATTAGTGGAGGTTGCGTGCATAATATGGGATTCTTTATTCTCACATGTCTGCATACTTTCAAGAACAAGATATACAGTATCAGTGTAATATTGAAAGTTTTCTACATAATAAACATGCTTCAGGTTAGGTAAACAGAGACATTAAACTTGATTCACTTAATTTGTACTTTATATACAGTACAGCACTTTACCTCGCACATACAATGGTCCAGCCAAATCATCTCATTAAAAAGATACTATATCGAGTAGTAACGTTAGTGAATGGTGAAAAATAAAAAGTACCCTCAAAAACTCGTACTCACAATATTGCAGGAATATATGGCAAAATCCAAATCAGTGGCAATCTTGATGGTGAAGTGGGTGATTTCGGTGATGTCTAACCTCTCAATTCAAGGCTTACATCAATTAAAATCAATATGTGAATAAGTGTGCATTAGTGGTGTCCACGAACCGGGTGATCTGCAGTCTCGCCACATGCTCGATATCCACCGCTCGCCTCCACATCCGTGAGTGTTGGAGTTTTCCGGTGACAGCTGAGGATCTGGAAAGCACTAGCAGCGGTTCTCCCTCCCCCCCCCCTTCTGTGAAGCCTAAACCAGGTATCACTAACCAGAAGTGACGGAAAGGGACCTAAGGAC
Organism: Ascaphus truei; assembly: GCF_040206685.1. Lineage (NCBI taxonomy): Eukaryota > Metazoa > Chordata > Amphibia > Anura > Ascaphidae > Ascaphus > Ascaphus truei. Next base: position 78,338,431 of record NC_134486.1, on the reverse strand, counting down.
TCACAGGTGCCCTCCTGCTGGCTGTCCCCTCTCCTCGCCCCCCCTCCCCCTCCTTACCATGGCTCTGACATTCTGGCGTTCATGGCAAAGCGTCACCAGAAAATGTCTGAACCAAGGCCTTCACCACTTCCCCAGCAATTAAATTAAAACCCTTTGGGAAGAGCACGGTGCCTCTATAAACACCGCGCCCCCCACAGAAATTCTCGCGCCCCCCAATTTGCACACCCCTGGGTTATCATATGAAATGAACTGTTCTAGCTAGGTAAAACCATATTTCAATTGTCTGTCTATCTTCAAATCATACCTTGAAGTGTCTTCAGCTTTCACACTTGGGCAAGACAACACCTTGCTTAGAAAAAACATCTGTTTTAATGTCTCTCATGTGCTAATTAAGTTGGTTGGGCCAGTCAGGTGACATTTTAGAAGTATATAAGTAAGCACACAGCAGCCTTGCTGTCTGCAGCCATGTTTTAAGTAGCCAGGTTAAAGTAGAATGTTAGTTCTAAAGTTTAAAAGTAAGTTCAAAAGGAGTGAACAAGTGGACAACACATACTGGTCCTGATTCCTGCATTTGATCTACGCTGGAAAGGAGGATATTATCTATCCCAGACTGCACCCCTCAGCACTTAACTATTGCTGTGATGCCGCCTTTTCTATTCATATTTGCTATGGCCTCACTTGTTTTTAAATTATGCACTTCTTTCTACCAGCCTCATGTCTCCAACTTTATTCATATCTCCAGCTCTCCTTTCTTCGCCACTTCTCAACTCACATGAACTACTTTCTTAACTGCGCACTCTGTCACTACACAGCTATACCCCCTGCACTAAATCACACCCCTACAAAACATTCACACACATTCTCTTTCTATCCATACTTCTCCTGCTTGCTTCTGGGAATATCTCGCCCAATCTTGGTCCCTGCCTTATTTCTGCATGCTCTCGTCCTCGTCTGCCAAATGCAACTTCTACCCCTTCTGGTGTCAATACCTCCAGCCTCATTCCAATCCCCTGCCACCCTCCCTCCCCTCTCCCTTTCTCCTGTGGCCCTTTGGAATGCTCGCTCCCTTTCTAGCAAGTTCCTCTTTGTCCATGACTTCTTTCTCTCTCACTCTCTGCTCCTATTTGCTATAACTGAGACTTGGCTCACTCAGTCTGCCTCTGCTCTGGAAGCTGCCCTCTCTTATGGTGGCCTTTCTTTCTCCCACACTCTGTGCCCTGGTGGCAGGGGTGGAGGCGTGGGGCTCCTCCTCTCCTCTTTCTGCCATTACCGAAACCTTCCTATTCCCCCCTCTCTTGCTTTTCCCTCCTTTGAGGCTCACACTATCCAGATCTTCTTTCCTCTCCCTGTCCATGTGGCGGTCATCTATCGCCCACCTACCTCTAGTCTTTACCTTTCTGCCTTTCTCTCTCACTTTGAAACCTGGCTCTCTTTCTTTCTCTCCTCAGACTCTCCTGTTCTTCTTCTTGGGGACTTCAACTTCCACATTGATGACCACTCTCTCCCCTGGGCTGCCCGCTTTCTCTCTCTAACCTCTTCTTTTGGCCTTCATCAGTTGTCGGCAGCCAGCATACACAAGGATAGCGACTATTTAGATCTGGTTTTCACTAAAAACTTTTATCTCACTGATATCTCCATTTCCCCCTTTCCTCTCTCTGACTATCACCTCATCTCATCTCATTTTCTCTCTCTCGCTTCTCCCCTTCTCCATCTCCATCTACCCCTTGTTTCTGCAGAAACCTGCATTCGATTAACCTACCAGCCTTTGAGTCCACTTTACGCTCCCCTCTCTCCTCTCTCAGTTGTTGTCCATACCCTAACATGCGTCGTCTTCCAGGTTAGGGGAGCGTTGTAGACCAAATAATAACTGTGTCGGTCTCACTCACAAATTTCTTCTGGTCTAAAAAGGCATATCAGAGATCCATCTCTCTCTGATGGGAGCCCTTGTGTGGACCCTCAAAAGGTGGAAGGCTTTTAGATGGTGGTCTTTAGATAGTGTGCTGTACTTGATTATCTCTAGAGTGAGTCCTTATATATTCCTCCAAGGGAATGAAAGAGAGCACACAATAGTGTAGTAGATTTAGGAAATATTGCACATTTTAAACATATAAAAGTGATGCACTCACATTTTGTAATAAAGAACAATTCATGGGAGAGAACCGCTGATCTCTGGAGGTTTACGCCGGTCAGTCTGCTGCCTCATCCGCATCCGCGTATGTCACGCCTGCGTCACGTCCTGTGACGGCTCGAATGAGGGCGGAAACAGCTTCCCTGGATATTCGGCTTCTGAAGCTTGCCAGCACCTCCCCGTGTTGGTCCTCAGTGGTTCTCCAAACAGCTGATTCTACGCGTTTCACAACGGCTTCATCAGGAATCATGACAACCCGACAACCTGGTCAGGAACTACAACTCTGCCTTATCCTCCTCTCTTGATCTACATGCCCCACTTTCTCTCTGCCGTTCTCGCCCTTCTAACCCCAGACCCTGGCTAAATTCCCACACGCGCATACTGCGTTCCTCCACTCGTTCCTCTGAACGCCTCTGAAGGAAATTTCACACTCTCATAGACTTCCTTCACTACAAATGAATGCTATCCTGTTTCAACTCTGCCCTCTCTCAAGCTAAACAAACCTACTTTTCTTCACTAATCAACACGCACAAATCTAACCCACGCCGACTCTTTTCTGTCTTTGACTCTACTGAAACTACCCTCAGCTGACTATTTTAAGATAAAGGTGGAATCCATAAGTCAGAACATCCCTTCTGTTTCCTCCTCCATCCTACACCGCTTCCCAATTCTACTCCTGCCTTCATTGACTCTTTTTCTGCTGTCTCAGAGGTGGATGTGTCACTGCTGATCTCCTCCTCTCCCTCTACCACTTGCCCTCTTGACCCCATTCCATCCCATCTCCTAAAAACTCTTGTTTCTACTATAACCCTTATGCTCACACACATTTTTAACTCCTCTCTCTACTCTGGTACCTTTCCCTACTCCTTCAAGCATGCAACAGATATACCATTACTGAAAAATAGCAAGCTTGACCCTACCTATCTTTCTAACTATCGACCTGTCTCCCTCCTGCCTTTTGCCTCTAAACTCTCTGAACGTCTTGTATTCTCTCGCTTGCTCCACTTTCTCAACACCCATTCTCTCCTAGACCCTCTACAATCTAGCTTCAGCACTGCTCACTTGACTGAAACAGCCCTCACTAAAATAATTAATGACCTCCATGCTGCCAAAGACAGAGGTCATTACACGCTGCTCATATTAGTCGACCTCTCTGTAGTATCTGACACCATGGACCACCCTCTCCTCCTTCACATTCATCATACTCTTGGTATTCGGAACAAAGTTCTATCCTTTATCTCCTCTTACATCATACTTTCAGTTTCTCTTCTGCTATCATGTACCCATCCTCTATCGATCTCTCTGTGGGGGTACCCAAGGGCTCTGTCCAGGGACCTCTTCTCTTTTCCCTGTACACACTTTCTCTAGGTGACCTAATCACATCTCTTGGCTTTAAATATCACCTCTATGCTGACGACACTCACATTTACTTTTCAACCCCATACCTTACAACTGCTGTACAGACCAAAGTTTCTGAATGTCTCTCTTTAATATCATCCTGGATGGCCCTACAGCGACTAAAACTTAACATGGCAAAAACCGAGCTCTTCATACTTCTTCCCAAACCTGGCCCTACTACCTCATTCGCATTACTGTTGGTAGTACTATCATTCACCCAGTGGCCCAAGCACGCTGCCTAGGTGTCACACTCGACTCCTCTCTCACATGCTCCTCTCACATTCAAAACGTTTCTAAAACATGTCGCTTTTTCCTCTGCAATATTACAAAGACACGCCCTTTCCTGTGTTGTTCGACTGCTAAAAGTCTGACTAAGGCCCTCATTTTCTCCCATCTCGATTACTGCAACTTCCTGATGTCCGATCTTCCTGCCTCTCATCTGTCACCCCTACAATCTATCCTAAATGCAGCTGCCAGAATCACTCTACTATTTCCGAAATCTTCTCACCATCTCCCCTGCTCAAATCACTCTCCTGGCTTCCTATCAAATCCCGCATCTCACACTCAATTCTCCTCCTCACTTTTAAAGCTTTACACTCCTCTGCCACTCCTTACATCTCAGCCCTAATTTCTCGCTATGCTCCATCCTGACTCTTGTGTTCTGCTCAGGGATGTCTTCTCTCTTCACCCCCTTTGTATCTAAAGCCCTCTCCCTCCTTAAACCGTTTTCACTGACTGCCCCACACCTCTGGAATGCCCTTCCCCTCAATACCCGACTAGCACCCTTTAAGACCCACCTTAAGACACACTGGTTTAAAGAAGCATATGAGTAGCACCGTGGATAATACAGCTTAACCCCCTTATAACGCTGTGCTTGGGGTCCAAAGAATCACATTGCACTATAAGCGGATCGCGTTAGAAATAATGTACAATTATATGCATTGTACAATAAAGTATTTAAGATACCAATAATCATGTTGTGAAGTATTCATAAATACGAAAATTGGGAGCCACGCTTGCGTCGCGTTATAAGCGGATTCGCGTTGTAACGGATCGCGTTATAACGGAGTTGAGCTGTACTAGACACATTATACATAAAGCTTGGCCCCCTGCAGGAGCACTTACCAGAATTTCCTCCTACTGTCTCTGTACGTTCTTCCTACCTACCAATTAGATTGTAAGCTCCTCGGAGCAGGGACTCCTCTTCTAAAACTTTACTTTTATGTCTGAAGCACTTATTCCCATGATCTGTTATTTGTATTATTTGTTATTTATATGATTGTCACGTGTATTACTACTGTGAAGTTCTATGTATACTAATGGATCTTTATAAATAAAGGCATACATACATACATACATACAACAGGAATAAAGAATGGGTTACATTGCATTTAGCTTAAACAGACACTAGCGCCACCTATCATTACTGCAGAGTACTACAGCAAATGTTAAATTCCATTTTTTGTAGCCGTAGCTTATTCATGGCTAAGTTGCATTGACTGCATCCACAAACCACAAATAAATGCCATGCATTTAAACTTAGTTTCTTGCAGTAACAGGAACAGTAAATCTTGCTCCATTTGTATATCCCCTCAAACGAACTTTGAGACAACACATGGAGAGAAACCTGTGGTCGAAAAGGAGCACACCTGAAATACCTGGGAGATATGTTAATAGGTTATGTAGCTGAGTCCCCTACCCAGCAGCTGGTGCAGGGATCTGTTCTGCTGTTCAGCTGAAGGGGCGTGCATGTGCAGTGTGGTGAGGCACGCATGTGCAGTATCAGGAGTGTGGTGGCCATCTTAGAATGGCTCTGAGTATGCAGCAGCGGGACTACATGTCCCAGAATCCTTGGGTGCAGGGAAGATCACATGGGACTGTCCTACACAATGGGATTCTGACAGCAGAAGGGACAGGATATCGTCCGCAGGCGGAAAGCCCATGAGCCAGTCCTGATGGAGGAGCAAAGGTAGTGTCCGGGGAGCAGTGCTTTCTGGACTAGGCCTAGACTTTGCCCCCATAGGCCCCAGTCAGGCCCTGAGCCACATGAGATCCGTGTTGCAGGGAAGGCCCCAGATAGGGACTCTTCCCATTATTATTATTGCTGCGCCGGTGGTGGATGGCCACGCGTGATCCGCGACCTGGGACCAGGCCGCAGTATTCCAGAACACTTAGGTGAGACACTCCGGCTGGAGCTCACCCCACGAGGAGGAGTGGGACCCTTAGGAGAGAGGGAAATTGTTTTCGGAGGCCCCTCTGTGTGGGACCTACTCCAACACACCACCGCAAGCGGCACCTGGGTACTGGAGTACCCAGGCAGGTACCCAACATGCACCAATGTTTACAGGGGGTAGCGCTACCTCAAATTTGGGTGGGATTGGTGGGACGGACACCAGGGGTTATTGGTGCCACAGCACCTCAGTACTTTGGGGGAACCACTAAGTGTTGGGGTCACTGCACTATACTGTGTTACGTAGTAGTGTATGTTATATATGTAGTATTATTACAATAAAGACCAGTTATATACATTGTGTTGTGTTATTGCTTACTTAATTACTTATCCCAACGCTGGGATCCCTCATACAGTAGGTAGAGGTGCTGTGCACAAGGAGATAGAGCTCAAGCCAGGCTCCCAGAAGCAGAGGCTTAGGCCTCCTGTGAGTAAACAGGTACAGCTGCATGCGTAGTTGCCCGCGTATTTCCCTTAGGCATAGGGAAAAGGGGCTACAGATATTCAAAGTATATTGTAATTACTCCTACTGTATTAACATATCTCCCAGGTATCTCTAGTGTGCTCCTTTCTGAGCACAGGTGTCTCTCCACGTGTTGTTTCAAGGTTGTTTTAAGTGGATATATCTAGTCCTTGCAACTTAAATAAAACAGGACTTTCTCTCTCTCTTGCAAGGCTGCTAACTTAACACGATGTTAAGTCTATTCAAATGCAGGGCCGGTGCTAGGTCTAGGTAAACTAGGCTTTTTTCCGAGGCTGGGGATATAAGATTAAAAAATCATTTTTGAGGGGGAGGCGCTCAAGGTTCACCTAGGCCACTGGCCCTGTTCTAATAATATAACTAATGGCTGTTGGTTTTGCATGCATTTAGCTTTGTGGAGTTTCGTTAACCTCAGGGAAAATAACATCCATTTCTGATTTTGATAACATGACGTTATGATATATGAAATAATGGAGCTTTGTGGATCTGGGCCTTTCTGTGCAAAGCCACATGGTTGGCCATCAGATCACAGCAGTGTTATATTGCCTGTGAAAGAACCATCTAATTTCTCCAGCATTGCAACAGATATGGGTGCTAAGCAGGATCTAGCAGCACTTACAATGCAGCAACATTGAATTACCAATTTCCTTAAAATGTTCATGAAAATATTCACAGCGCAGCTTTATTCTCATCCCATAAACATGCATCCACCTCTCCTTAAATCTATCCATTGATCAGTCTGCTTAAGACAACCCATATGCTGTACAAAGAAATAAATGCACTTTTGTATCTCTGTGCCATGCTCTGCAGAGCACAGGTACATTAATAGAATAAAGAGGCTGACGGGAGGTTTTAATGTTTGACACCAGCCTACAGTACTCTATTTTGTAGTCATATTAACTCCTACTGTATGCATGCTAGAGTTGATGCATTTTTAACTGTGCCATATCCTGCTTTTGACTATATTGAAAAGGAAAGTAATATGAAATACACTTAAAAACTAAACATGTATCATGCTAAGCACAACAGTGCTTTCATTTAAACAAAAACAATTGCTACACAAAAATTAAGTCATTCAATTTAAGCTAAATTGCTCAATCAAATCAGCACGGAGTATTTAAAATGAAAAATAACAGATGTAATTATTCTAAAAAGATAAAAAATTAGGACACATTAAATTGTAATTTTAAATGTAAGGACCCACCTTAGCTTGTGTTCCATTAAATACCATAAAAAGGTCATTAATTGAATGAAAATGCTTGCTTTTTATTCATATTCACTTCCATCCCACAGTGCAACCTTTGGAAAAAACACTATGACATAATTAAAAATAATGAAAAATAATGATTACTTAACATTCAATAACAAAGGAATCTGATAATGTAGTTTGTTAGCGGGGAATCATTTTTTTTCTCATGATAACTGATTTTTTTTGTGGCACTGTGCTTCATTAGCTTTCACGGAAATACCCAGTACAAAGATTTAGTGGCGTGGAGAAAACAAGCAATTGACATTCATCATAAACATCTTACATAACCTCTGGATGATTAAAGGAAGCATTTGCATTGCACACAAAGGTTTTCATTAGTGCATCTTTCATAAAATGAAGCATAACTCCTTCATTATGTTTTCTCTTGAGCCGAATTATCATTGAACAATACACCTAATGGTTTTCTATCTGTTGGGGGGATTTTTTTTTTTAAAGAATTAAGTGAGACATATATGTATGTTGTGTGCTACTAATATAACTCTGCCCTATATACAGTACTTGCTGTGCATGTGGTTGTCAATATGAACTGTATGCCAATTTATACTGGTCCAGTGAAAGCTATTTCGGTCTTTATATTGGTCCAATCCAATAAAACGTACGATAAGATTTTATTAATCCAGGTCCAGCAAATTACTTTGCCTACCAGCCTGACTGAAACAGAAGTGGATCCCCTTTCACTGCTGTTTGCAGCATTCAGGGCCTGGTTGCGTCATGAGAGAGAGACATTTCTAATTGTATTAGCAGTCGCCAGGTGTGTATATATATGTGTGTATATATATATATCTACTATATATTTCTGAAAGTGTTCTATGTGTCCGGGTCTATATGTGTCTCCCTGTGCCCCTCCCCGTGTCCCTAGCGGCAATCTCATTGGACCTTGGGCCAGGCCAATGAGATTGCTCCCTTGGGCCGCCCGCCCCCGCACACCTCTCATTGGCCTGAGGCGGAGTGAAGGGCGCACACACACACACACACACACACACACACACACACACACACACACACACACACACACATCACTATACACACACACACACACACACACACACACACATCACTATACACACACACACACACACATCACTATACACACACACACACACACACACACATCACTATACACACACACACACACAAACACACATCACTATACACACACACACACACACACACACACATCACTATACACACACACACACCACTATATACACACACACACATCACTAAACACACACAACCCCCCCACACACACGGTGTTACATACATTAGCGGGGCTCACAGTGTTAGCCGCACATCTCCCGCTCTCTTCCCCACCGGTCCCGGAGGCTCCGCCTCTTCCTCCGCCTCTCCCTGTTTCCCGCGCTTTCACCCCCCCCCCCCCCCTCCACGTGGGAGCTGCCGGACGAGTGAGGGAGCTGCCAGACGGGTGAGGGAGCTGCCGGACGGGTGAGTGAGCGGTCTTCACCTCCCCTCACCCCCCTTCACCTTCCCTCACTCACTTCCCCTCCACCCCCCCCCGGCGCTGCTACAGTCAGCGGGGGAGCGGAGTGAGCGAGCGAGCGCGTGCCAGGGACACAGCGGGGGAGCGGCCACAACACGCTGCCTCCCGCCCCAGATCCACGTGGGAGCTGCCGGACGGGTGAGGGAACGGCCGGACGGGTGAGTGAGCGGCCTTCACCTCCCTTCACCCACCCCTCACTCCACTTCCCCTCCCCTCCCTCCACCCCCCCTCCACTTCACCTCCCCTCCAACCCCCCCTTAACTCCCCTCCACCCCCCCCTTAACCTCCCCTCCACCACCCCCTTAACCTCCCCTCCACCCCCCCCCTTAACCTCCCCTCCACCCCCCCTTCACCTCCCCTCCACCCCCCCTTCACCTCCCCTCCACCCCCCCCTTCACCTCCCCTCCACCCCCCCCTTTAACTTCCCCTCCACCACCCCCCTTCACCTCCCCTCCACCCCCCCCTTCACCTCCCCTCCACCCCCCCTTCACCTCCCCTCCACCCCCCCCTTCACCTCCCCTCCACCCCCCCCTTCACCTCCCCTCCACCCCCCCCTTTAACTTCCCCTCCACCACCCCCCTTCACCTCCCCTCCACCCCCCCTTCACCTCCCCTCCACCCCCCCTTCACCTCCCCTCCACCCCCCCCCTTCACCTACCCACCACCTCCCCCCCTTCCCACCACCTCCACCCCCCCCTTCACCTCCCCCTCCCCCCCTTCATCTACCCTCACCTCCCCCTCCCCCCCAGCCCCCCACCTCTACCCTTCCCACCTACCCCCTCCGCCCCCCCCTTCACCTCCCCTCCACCCCGCCTTCACCTCCCCTCCGCCCCCCCTTCACCTCCCCTCCGCCCCCCCTTCACCTCCCCTCCGCCCCCCCTTCACCTCCCCTCCGCCCCCCCTTCACCTCCCCTCCGCCCCCCTTTCACCTCCCCTCACCATCCCCCCCCCACCTCCCCTCCGCCCCCCTTCACCTCCCCTCACCACCCCCCCTCACCACCCCCCACCACCCCTTCGACCTCACCTCCCCTCCTTCAATGCCTTTCGTCCGCCCTCCTGCCTCTGCCTTTCGCCCACCCGCACTTCTGCCTTTCACCCGCCCACCGCTCACACCCCTGCGCCACACAGCCGCCGCCGCACTCAACAGACACCCGCCACTCGACACACACCCGCCGCCTCTCACCCACCCCACACACTCGACACACACCTGCCGCATCCTGCCCCTACGCAACAATATCACTGACCAGCTGTCACCCGCACTCGCCACACACCCGCCGCCTCACACCCTAGTAGGACCCCGACCCACAGCCAGCACTCACTACCCATGCGCCACCTGTACTGAACACCCACCTGCCGCCTCACACACGCTCACACCCTAGCAGGACACACGCCTCACATTTTCACATCACTTATGTCACCAAAATATACATTGTACTGTGGTGTGTTTACAATAAACCATTTTTATACAACATCGTATTACATTTTCTTCCATCTTTCTTTTCAACATTATTATCCAACCTTTACAACAAATAGTCAACTATTGTTCCACCATTTATAAATAATACTACCTATTACGCATTTACATCCCGGGCAACGCCGGGTCTCTCAGCTAGTATTTATATATATATATATATATATATATATATATATATATATATATATATATATATATATATTATATATCCCCATAAAAAAATTAGGGAGACATGCCTGTGCTGAAAAATAAGCACACCTGAGAGATATGCTAATGCTATTCAAAGTGTATTTAATTGAGTCATGTTCCACACAACCTAAAGACTGGGCTGGTGCTAGACCAAACAGGACTAGAACACAACCTCTGTTCTTTAGGCCACAGCTGTAGCAGTGTGAGATAAAACCAGCTGATAGGGAGAGTTATTGTCACATCCTACTTTTGAGCTGCACTCTCAAGTAGCTAATCTAGCTATTAGCGTAGAGATGAAGTCCTGGGTTCGGTCGCCCTCTCTTTGCGGGTCCCGAACGGTATCCTCCTCTGCATCGCACACATTAAATCTTTGTGCGCGGTTTTCCCGTAATTTGAAAGAGGTCAGAAAATGGAAGTTTAGCATTGTCTGCAATACCGGCCACAAATGCAAGTCAGTGATAGCAAGATATTGTGTCTTAAAAATCTAACTGCAATGTAATCCGTCACTTATTCCCGTTCAGGTGCGCAAGATACCATATCACAGAGATGTACTACTGTAAGAGAATCTAATTGAAATGTAAAGAGTAAAATCTTGAACACACCAAAAAGTATGTTTAGAGAATAAAATGTTTTATTTGCACATGCTAATAAAGTAAAAATTAATAATACAATAATATTTTCTCTTCTTCCAAATTTACAATGTTATTTTATTTTTCTTCTTCAAACTGGCTAGCTCTTGGACGTCTTGGCCTGTAAAGAAAGAAACAATATTCAATATTAATAATCTCACATGCAGTAGTAGTGTGCTGCACATGCGTGTCGTTGTGGAGTCTGGTTGAAACACATATGCGTGTCATAGTGTTTCTGCACCCTGCGTGTCACTATGAAACCTGGTTGAAACGCATATGTGTGTCATATCATTTCTGCAAATGCATGTCACTATGGAACCTAGTTGAAAAAAAACAGTATGCAGTAGATGCATGAATTACAGTTCTGTACATTACCTGACAGTGTTGCTGGATGTCTTTCCTGCACGAATATGGCGTTGGCCTCGTCCTGATACTAAACCTGCAAAACATTAATGAACATAAGCATTAAACAATGACTACATTATGCCATTATGAGGGGGAAGGAAGTTCGAGAAGAAAAGACATGGCATGCATGAATTAATGTACAGTACATTACCTGCCAGTATTTATGGATGGGTTTCCTGCCCAGTCCAAACCTGCAAAACATAAATGAACTTAAGAATTAAACAATGACTACATTATGCAATTAAGAAGAAAGACATGGCATGTATGAATTTAAGGACAGTACAGTGCATTACCCTGCAGCATTGATGGGTGAGTTTCCTGCACCAATGGTGGGTTCACCCAGCCCCAAACCTTTAAAACATAAATACAAGGAATTCAATAGCGGAACGGTCAATTAAAAAACTGTATTTACTAAACTTTAGTTATTAGAATAAAAACATTGCAGTGCATTTTTATTTTTGAATTAATAGAACAGGTAGTCACCCCAATGCCCTTGGAGATCTTGCCATGAGCCCTGTTATGCCACAAAAGGGCATTGATGGCGTCTTTCATGGTTTTGAAAACGAACGACATTGAAATCGAGCTTCATTTTCTCCACAATACTTTTTCTTAAATTTGCAGGCAGTGCCTTCGTGCCCCTCAAGTCATCAAAATTAAGAGTGTGGCACCACTGCTTGTACAGCTCACGTGAAGTGGTAATAAGTAGCCTAAAAATATTTCCTTTGTGTCAATCTCAATCCCCCAACCTTTCAGCACCGTAGAAGGGCCCCACTCTTTTCTGCTGTCAAATTCACAGAATCCACTTAAACATCTGCAACACCTTCCAACACATATCCAAATTCTTGAGCCAAAAGAAAAGAAAATCATCCAAATAATTTAAAACAAATTCACTACCCGACTCCCACCTTACAATCCAGTCCAAATAAAAATTGAAAGTCTCAAAATAAAAGCATGCAATAGATCATGCTATTGTCAAAACACACATCTACAAAAAAAATTGCCATTAAATTGGCAACCCAATAAATGAAAACAATCAGGATGCACTGGAAGCAAACACTTACCCCACTTCTCCCACGAAATCCACAGTTCTATTAAGTGGAGAGCTTTGATATCTAAAGGACTTTCATTATAATAGCACTTTGTATATATTGATCAATATATTAAATGGAATTGCATGAAATTAGATGTATATGTATGCTTTCCTTTGAAATGAGTCAAGATAGACATACTTGTGCTGTTCAAATCTATTATTCGTATATACCAGTAAATACTGTTAAGATATGGTGCACCATACTCTATGAAATTGTAATTAATACTTTCTTTAAAACTCATTAATGTTTGCAATATATATTTATGAACAAACAACCCAAGATAACTATAAGGGATAATGCCCATCATTAACACTGATTAGATGCATGAGGAGGGGTCCACATTTATCTCAGTATGCTTTTTTAGCATTTCTCAAAGTTCTCACTCTTTCCTGGAAGCATTTTTTGCGGCCTTGATACTTTTTGGAAAACGATAAAGGACAACAAAGTATTGATATTAGTTTAAGATGAAAGGTTGAAGTGATATGGTATATATAAAATGGTACACAAAGATCAGTACGCTGATATTATAATCTTTGTTGGTCACTAAAACAGATGACAGATGGCGAGGATTTATTATTATTACTTTTTAAAGGGGTATAAAGATATTTATTTTTACAAATTAAATTTTTTGTATGTTGACAATAAAGATGCTGATCAGTGATGTCAAACTTTAGTAACAGTTTTATATTCTATGTTTGAAGGATAATTATGGAGGAATAAACTATCGTACTGTGTCATACTGACCAACCTCGTCTGATGATTGGATCCAGTTATTAGAAGATGCATGGCTAATACCAATCAGGAAGCATCACACAGCTATAGTACCACTTACTGTCCCTATAGCTGCATCAGAGGAGGTAGGGATCCAAATGATGTACTTATCAACAGGGAGGATTTTGGAGTCAGTATTGTACTCCCCACCTGACCTCCAATCCCCTTACAGTCAGGAGTGGAAGGAGGGAATGGAATCAGAATGTGAGGCAGAAATATGATTTGGTTTGATTCTGTCCCGGATTCAGATTTTCGTTACGAACTGATGTTCCAGATGAATCACAGCCATTAGTGTCTTGGACAGTGTGGGTTTGGGAAATCCGAATTCCCCCCCCCCCCCCACGCCCCCCAATTTAGAGGGTTTTGAATTTTTAACCCGCAAATGTGCCCATCCTTAACATAAATACAGTAAATCTTTACATAATTTAGGATGAAAATATATCATCTGAATTCATTTATTTTGTTCACAATTGTTTGCATTATGTGCACAAAACATGCTAATTAAATTGTGCATTAAATTTCAAAGAGTCACCAAAGTACATGATATTTGTACTGTGGTGTTTTTTTCTCTATGGGAAAAGTCCCAAGTGTGCCCTAAATTATGTGAAGAAGCACATTTGCTACTTAGTAAATCCATGACGGGGGGTTGCTTCAGCTTATTGACATATCTGGAGAAATATGTCTGTTGAGTCAAATATCTTGGGCTACTAAAAAGTATTGTATTGATTACCTTTATTAGGTGCAGTCCTGGGCAGGGTATACCCAAAGAAAAGACTGTCTAGCGCATCAGTGGTCAGTAGTGCACCTATGGTGTCAAGGTAGTCAATGGGGCTGTAATGAGGGAGCTGTGCGTGGCCACTGAGTTAACCGGCGTAGGGGGAATAAAACCCTTACCTATAATTCGTCTCCGGTCTGGGACCTGCTCTCCTCAATAGCTCCTGCGTGCAGCCTTCTGTGATTGACTGGAAATGGTAGGGCTCCGGCGCAACTGCGCATGACAGACTTGAAAAAACTGTCATGTGCAGTTGCGCCGGAGCCCTACCATTTCTGGGCAGGGTATACACCTGTAGAAATGTATCATACAGATCTATGCAGGAAGGAAGGTAGCATAGGAGATAGATTACATTTCAAGGCCACTACTACCCATATTGGAGTCAAACACTCATTCGAAACCACACCATTAAAAATGTTTTATTGTGATTAGGTAGTTAGATTTAAAAAAATCCAAAATTGTAAACAAATTCACTTAATAACACAAAACTGTATGCATATATGCATGTATATATTTATGTATGTATGTCTTTATTTATATAGCGCCATTAATGTACATAGAGCTTCACAGTATTAATACATGTGACAATCATATAAATAATACAAATAACAGATCATGGGAATAAGTGCTTCAGACATAAAAGTAACATTTAAGAAAAGGAGTCCCTGCTCCGAAGAGCTTACAATCTAATTGGTGGGAGGAACATAGAGATACAGTAGGAGGGCATACTGGTAAGTGCGTCTGCAAGGGGCCAAGCTTTATGTATCAGGTGTATAGTGTTAGCCACGGAGCTAGTCATATGCTTCGTTATGCAGGTGTGTTTTAAGATGGGTCTTAAAAGTGGATAGAGAGGGTGCTAGTCGCGTATTGAGGGGAAGGGCATTTCAGAGGTGTGGGGCAATCAGTGAGAAAGATTTAAGGCGGGAGAGGGCTTTAGATACAAAGGGGGTAGAGAGAACAAATCCTTGAGCGAAACGCAAGAATCGGGATGGTGCATAGCGAGAAATATGGGCTGGTGTAAGGAGGGGCAGGGACAGGATTTGATAGGAAGCCAGGAGAGGGATTTCAGCAGGGGAGACGCCGAGGCAGATTTAGGAAAGAGTAGAGTGATTCTGGCAGCAGCTCTCAGGATACATTGTAGGAGATACAGGTGAGAGGCAGGAAGGCCGGGCAGCAGGAGGTTACAGTAATAAATAAAGACGGGAGAGAATGAGGGCCTGTGTCAGAGTTTTAGCAGTCGATCAACAGTGGAAAGGGCGTATCTTTGTGATATTGCAGAGGAAAAAGCGACAGGTTTTAGATACATTTGAATGTGAAAGGAGAAAGTGAGCGAGGAGTTGAGTGTGACCCCTAGGCATCATGCTTGTGTTACTGGGTGTATGACTGAATTTTCAACAGTAATGTGGAAGGAGGAAGTGGGGCCCAGTTTGGGAGGCAGTATGAGGAGCTCTGTTTTGCCATGTTTACTTTAAGTTGGTCGGAGGGCCATGCAGGATGATATCGCAAAGAGACATTCAGAAACTTTGGTCTTTACAGCAGGTGTAAGGTCAGGGGCCAAAAATTAAATTTGTGTGTCATCAGCATAGAGGTGATAGTTGAACCCAAGAGATGTGATTACAGTAAGGACCCACTCATATTGCAGGTTCTGTTCTAGGCCGCCGGAAATCGAAAATCACAGAAAAGTGGAACATAGCATTTGCTATGTCCACCAGCGATTTTCCGTCTTTTCTACTCGTTCTGCGCATGCGCGACCTCAGCCGCTCCCCATTCTGCGCATGCGTGACCTTGGCCGTCCCCCTTCTGCGCATGTGCAGACATGGCGGCCCCCTTCTCGGTACCGCCATATTGGCTGATTAATGAAAAGCGAATCGCAGAAAAGCGGGGCCCTACTGAACAAAGAAAAGAGGAGAGATCCTAGGACAGAGCCCTGGGTTATCATCACAGAGAGGTTGATAGAGGAGGAGGAGGTGTTGGCAGAAGAGACACTGAAAGTACAATTGGAGAGGGAGGAGATTCAGGATATAGCTTTGTTAAGAATGCCAAGAGCATGGAAAATGTGACGGAGAAAGAGGGTGGTCCACAGTATCAAATGCTGCAGAGAGCTTGAGTAGTATAAGCAGAGTATAATGACCTTTGTTTGGTAGCATGGAGGTCATTCGTTATTTTAGTGAGGGATGTTTCAGTGGAGAGATCAGTGCAGAAGCCAGGTTGTAGAGGGTCTAGGAGAGAATAGGTGTTGAGAAAATGGAGCAAGCGAGAGAATACAAGACGTTCAAGGAGTTTAGAGGCAAAAGGCAGGAGGGAGACAGGCCGATAGTTAAAAAGACAGGTAGGGTCAAGTTTGATGTTTTTGAGTAATGGTATGACTGTTGCATGTTTGAAGGAGGAGGGAAAGGTACCAGAGCAGAGGGAGGAGTTAAAAATGTATGTGAGCATAGGAATTATAGTAAATGCAAGAGGTTTTAGGAGATGGGAGGGAATGGGGTCAAGAGGGCAAGTGGTAGATGTGGAAGAGGATAGCAGCAGTGCCACATCCTCCTCTGTGACAGTGAAAAAAGAGTCAAGGAAGGCAGGAGGAGAGTTAGGAAGAGTTGTAGGATGGGGGGAGTAAACAGATGGGGAGTCCTGGTTGTTGGATTCCACCTTTTCCTTGAAATAGTCCAGGTGAGATGGAGAAGGAGAAGATTCGGTGTGCGTTAGACTTGTGCGTGTTGCTTAGTGAAGAATAGTAGGTTTGTTTAGCCTGAGAGAGAGCAGTTGAAACAGGATAGCATAAATTTGTAGTGAAGTTAGTCTTTGAGAGTGTGAGATTTCCTCCAGAGGCGTTCAGAGGAACGAGTGCAGGAATGCAGCATGTGCGTGTGGGAGTTTAGCCAGGGTCTGGGGTTAGAAGGGCGAGAACGGCAGAGAGAATGTGGGGCATATACAGTAGATCAAAAGAGGAGGCAAATTTGTAGTTCTTGTTCAGGTTGTTGGGGTCTGGAGCATTGCTGAACGAGAAGAGGGAGGAGCGTAAAGTGGAAACAAAAGCTGGTAAGTTAATAGAGCTCAGGTATCTGCAGAAGCGCGGGGTAGATGGTGGTGGAGAAGGGGAGAAGTGAGAGACAAAATGATATGAGATGATGGTCAGAGAGAGGATGGGGGAAATGGAGAAATAAGAGAGAGAAAAGTTTTTAGTGAAAACCAGGTCTAGGTAGTGACCATCCTTGTGGGTGCTGGCTGCAGTGCACTGTTGATTCAGATTCAAAGTGAGGGAGAAAGACAGAAGGTGGATGAGTAGAGGTAGGCAGGCGATAGATGACTGCCATGTGGACATGGAGGGGGAGAAAATCTGGACAGTGTGAGCCTCAAAGGAGGGAAAAGCAAGAGAGGGAGGAATAGGAAGGGTTCGGTAGCGGCAGATAGAGGAGAACAGGAGCCCCACGCCTCCACCCCTGCCATCAGGACAAGGAGTGTGGGGAGAAAAAGAGGCCTTCAAAAGAGAAGGCAGCTTCCAGAGCAGAGTCAGACTGAGTGAGCCAAGTCTCAGTTATAGCAAAGAGAAGCAGAGAGTGAGAAAAAAAGAAATCATGCACAATGAGGAACTTATTAGAAACTGTAAGAAAATCCAGATGGACAGTATTTTTTGGTATGTAGAGAAGAGTCAGTATTGATTTCCACGCTGGATGCGCCCGCAGTACAGCGGCTGGCAGTGGCTGGTGCACATGATGTGCTGCAGGAGGCGAAGGAAGCGGAGCACCCGGTTGCGGGTTGGGGTAAGAGGGGGGCGCGCCGAGGGCGGCGTGGTTCACGGATCCTTACAGAGCTATAGCTCAGAGATTCAATTGTTCTCAACACCTATCTGTAATTCATCTGAACAAGTGCAATCTATGGGATTTCTTGTGTCTCCCTGCCTAGGGAAACATTTTTGCATTCTATGTCTCTATATATTTCCTTTGCACCTCAGTAACTATAAATGTTGATTAATAGGTTGAGCGGTAGGACAACTGTTTGTCTTGATAACTATTCTTCCAACGGGAAGAAAAAGGAAACCCTCACTTATAATATTTAGGTTCGGGCTTCTTTACTACCCGTCCATCAAATAACTTGGTCCAGATGTAATACACCTTGGGAGGAACAGGGCACTGTCTAACTTCTACCCTATCCTTGTAGATACACGTACCCAATAGCCATTCGTCCATAACAGTACGTATTTTGGAGTCAGTAATATATCTGTCATCAGAAGTTTTGGTCTTAATTTTTTCTACAACAACCTGTCTGAGCCACTCCTGACGGTTGTCTATCTCATCCATAAGTGGTTCAGGTACATATGGAAAGGTATATCCATGAGACTGATGGTACCAGTTAAAGATAGCCCTGTCAGCTCTACTGAACTTCAGGATCTTACGGTTATCTCCCTGACCAGGCAGTACCCTCAATATAGGCTCACTGAGCTCTACCTCCTGATATAATACAGAGGGGCCCTTAGGACTCTCACCCCTAAATTAATCTCACCCACCCTCTTACGAAGGGCTTCAGCTATTTCCTCCTTGGACAGTTGACCATCTTCCCACCAGTGAACCACGATAGGACCATCCACCAGCAGTAGCCATGTTCTATTGAAACTGGCGGAGTAGCCCTGAAAAATTGGGTCCCACAACTTCAGGGGTTCCCTGGACTGATTTTCCTCATGTAGACTACTGGACCTTGTATCCATCTGGGAGGACACACCAGAAGTAGCAGATTTCTGGGCCAGAGATGAGTCCCTAAATTACTTAAATGACCCAGGGGACTTAGCTACCGGTATCAGATTTGCATGGGATATTTATCCCTAGGGATTCTATTCTGACCACCCATCTTTTCCACCAAAGTCCCAGTCCATCAAGTCCATCGACATACCAGGGGACAGGTTATCACTAGGGAACTTGGTTAACACAAAGGGAGCGGTAGCAGGGGCTGAAATGTTGAGATTAGGAGCCATGGGTCGAGGCCTAGGATGATTCCAGACATAACGCATGGGGTTGGCCTTACCTTTACTCCCAGAGGATGGTGTTGGACTGGGTGCAGGGGTTGGTGACAGGGCATGGGCAACAACTGGGGCCGGTGAACTGGGCCTCGCAATGTCCATGACCAGTCCAGTATGTGTACCTTTAGGTCGGCCACGACTTCTAGGGGATGGTACAGGGGCCTTGTTGAATGAGCCTCGGGTCCGACAACCTCTTTCCTGGAGTGGGGTCTGTGGTGTGGCAGGGGCAGTAGAACACTGTTCGGCACTCACCCCAGTCTCTATCAGGTTCCGCAGTGGAAGCGGTGGCCATCTTGTTGATGTCATCTGAGAGGGCCAACCTCGCGAGGACCTAAGGCAGGCACAAGTTCGGCAGTGGCGATGATGTCACTTCCGGCTGCGCCGGAAGTGCATCATACAACATGCAGCACACCAAACAAGGCTCCGCCTGACTCCTCGTCTGGCAAGGCCACAGCGGACTCCTGTTGGGTGGAAGAAGATGGTTCCTCACCCAACTGAAGGTAAGAAATGTCATCTGGATCCACAGCGGGCGGGGCTTTAGCAGAGAGAGACAGGCAGAGAGAGAGAGACAGACAGACAGAGAGAGACACACAGAGAGAGAGAGAGACAGAGAGAGAGAGATTCGTAGGAGTGTCTCCAGGTGTGTGTGTGTGTGTGTGTGTGTGTGTGTGTGTGTGTGTGTGTGTGTGTGTGTGTGTGTGTGTGTGTGTGTGTGTGTGTGTGTGT
>NC_134486.1:77910862-77943362 GCF_040206685.1 Ascaphus truei | reverse complement strand
GTCTAATTCATATTAACTGTTGGATTAATCCTCACGCAGGGGATTTTAACATTAATTTAATGTTAAATATTAAGCTTTTTTTTTTCCACGCTGTCCTAAAACTGCATTTTGTATGGTCTTTCAAAAATTAAATAACCGGAATATTTCAAATTACTTATAAACACCAAATCTATGCCAACAAGAGCATGCAATATTCTTCCACTCATTCCCCTGAATGCCTTCTGAAAGAAATCTCATATTCCTGCAAACTTCCATCAATACAATTGCTATCCCGTTTTAACTATGCCCTCTCTTAAACTAAACAAAATATCTTCAAACATGCAACAGTTATACCATGACTAAAAAAACAGCAAGCTTGACCCTACCTGTCTTGTATGGCTTCTACACTGCTTATTTAACGGAGACAATTCTCACTAAAATAACTGACCTCCATGCTGCTAAAGACAGATATCACCACACTCTGCTCACACCACTCAACCTCCCCGCAGCATCTGCCACCACGGACACCCTCCTTTAGAAGCGCTATGTACATTAATGGCGTTATATACATATATAATACAATATATTAATTCAAACAGTGCTTGTGAGCTCTTACCAGCATTTTAAACAAAAACAACCCCAGATATATCTTAATCCTGTAGAAATAAAATTGAAATGTGTTATCTTACTGCTTTACGGAAAAGAAGACAGTTCTACATTACCTTGTTCTCATAAATAAACTTCTTAAGCACAGAGCTAGTTAATTTTAATGTGAATGCTTCGCATTCTTTAAACTGTAAGGGAGAGGCTGTGCCCCTCCTTTTATTAAGATAGAAATACCACAAACGAAAAGAAATGTGTCCGGTTTAAAAAGTATCCGCATGGCCAGGACGAATAAACCTTTCAAACTATAACCAGGGACAGAGCTGAATATACTCCCCTTTTGTTGTGAGGTATTTCTCTCTATATTCGGTGTACACCCTTTTAAAACCTTTTAAAATTTAGATTTCATCATGAGCAACTAATATTCATATTTTTTGTACACACGTTAATCACCATGACTTTCACACAAGAAATCATTCAGGAAAAAATTCATCAGGGTCACAAACAAACTCTTTTACATAAGGTAGCGGTGTTTTTTTTTTTTTTTACAGAGACTTTCACTCTGAGCCCCCACGGGCAAAGCAGCACTTCCCTGCTTCTGACTGATAGTGGCACACTCTGCCAATGACCAAAACCACCACAATTAAAACAGACACCATTATTCTGAGCTATTATTCCTGATTGATTTCTGAGACCAGCATAAACCATTAGTAGCTTATAGAAAAACAGACAAATAATTGCAATATTTATACTTGCACAATATACAATGGTCGTTCAGCTAGATCAGAGATAACAGTTCAGTCGTGCACAAAATTTTCTGGACTCTAACCAAAAATTCTGTTTAAAGGGACTCTAACCCAATCTTCAGTCACAATTCATAAACTATCTGGACTCTAACCAGCATAATTCAGGTCTTTCAAAATTCCCAGAGGGGTGAAGCATCATATATAAAAAATTACATATATACTCACCACCTTTGTGAATTTCCCACTTCTGGGCACCAAAACTGAAGGAAGACCTAATTTCCTCGCCTATGCTTCAGAACTGAGAGGAGCCTTTCCTCTGCCAAGAAAAACTGAAGCCTTGTGACTGGATACACAATCTGCACCATTTTGCAGCAGACTTCCCCGGAGAAGCTTTCACGCCCTGCCACTGTTATCTTCGATTTTTGATGAACTTTTCAGGCCTGGTAGACGAACGAAATGAAACGTAACGCAAGCCAGGTTTCAAATCCTTTGTCTCAATTTATTACTCATAGGGTAATGACTTTTATACAGAAAAAAGAAGATATTGGTTACAGGCGTAACATAGGCGTATCCTAGGTGTGTCTTGGGCGTAGCTTTGACTAGAGGCGTGATTTAGGGGCAGGACATATTAGTGGCGTGATTTTTGTCTGTTATCAAAAGAGACCTTGAATCTTTAGCAACTATATTACACTATTTTGCTTCTTGCAGAGAACCATTCTATTATATTCTAACTAAAACATCAGGAAATTGACAACACAAAAGTATCGTAGTAATATCCTGACCAGGAAGAAAGGAAATGCAATTTAGCAGAAACTGAGTGCATTTATGAATTATATTTCAGCAAAAGGCTGACTACAGAATCTTAACTAGTTATGACCAGACAATATGGAAGCTTAACATGAGTGCAGATTCTGGCCTGACATACTGGTCCTAACACCAACCCTCCATCTCGCATCACCCTCCTTGCATCTCGCATCACCCCCACCCTTGCATCTCACATCAATCCCCCCTGCATCTGACATCAAAATATCCCTCCCCCCTGCATCTCACAGGCAAGTTCAAATATCCCCCTCCCCCCCGGAGCAGCATCCGCCACCACTAGGGATCATCGCCTCACCTCAGGCGCCAGCAGCGGGCAGAAGGCAGCAGCGGACAGAATTGGGTAGGAGGCTTGAGGCAGGAAGACTGCAAGTGCTCTAAAGCAGCAGGTTCCAGAAGTGCCGGACTGCTAGAGTGCGCTTCGAGGGAGAGCCAGGAAAGCCGTCGCCAGGCTGCAGTGAGTGCGGACAGCTCGGCGGAACCCCTAGAACTGCTCCACGGAGCCCCAGAGTTCCATGGAACCCTGGTTTAGAAACACTGCTTTAGACAATTGTTTTTGTCACTATTTTATAAGATTCACTATTTTATAAGAATAATATTTGTGGTTTCAATATTCACAATTTTTTTTTAAACTGGATGTTTAATAGCCATTCAACCATGTTCCACTAAAATTACCCTGAGAGGTGTAATTAATCAGCTGAATGAATTCATGTTGGTACAGCAGATTTATACAAATATGAATCTTGTGATGTATTGTGAGGCCTATCATTGGCAGAGAGTATAAAACATTGCATATTAGCAAGGGTACTGTGTCCACTTCTGGAGGCTGGATTTCTAAGAGGTTACAGGTAAAGTTAAAGTATTCTAGGAAATTGTGACTAAAATCATGCAGGATTAGCATATAAAACTAAAATGTGAAAGTTATAGATGTAGCCACCATTATTAGAACTCTTTGCCTGGGATATTCTGGGGCAGTCTCACAGTAAATGCCTCACCATTTCTGTGAGATTCTTAATGGCCCATCGGATTAAGACAGCAGGGGTTCCTGCAGTCCCATTCAATTTGAATGGGACTGCAGGGAACCCCCCTGCTGTATTAATCCGATGGGCCATTAAGAATCTCACAGAAATGGTGAGGCATTTACTGTGAGACTGCCTCAGAATCTCCCAGAATTTCCCAGGTAAGTGTTCTAATACTGGTGGATGCTTTGTAATATGGAACTCTGGAGTACATCTCGGTAGAAAAGAAAGGTCGAGAGAATATGATAGGGAGTTTTAAATGCCTCCAGTGTTGTGCGGAGCAATTTCCTTGAATTATTATTTTAAAGTAAAGAGTGATGATACATACTTGGAATACATGCATTGTATAAGCACAATTGGCCATTAGAGGCTTAGCAGACAGGGGGGATTCGAGACAAAGATTCACTAAACTGTACATTATTACGTGGAAATTGGAAAGACTGTGGGAATCTTATCTCATGTAAAATTGTATGATTTGAGCCATACTATACCATACTAAAGATAAATATATAGTTACACAGTTTAAAATCTCATAATAGATCACTATGACGCTTTTAATTGACCTACTGAAATGATTGCTCATACGGTAAAACTGTAGCGATATTGTTATAACATTAAAGTTTCTATTTTAGTTCGTTCTATCACCTGGTGCACAAACTGTCAAGTTCATTAAGAGTGAACATCACTGCTTTGAGGCCAGTCTCACTTATTTCCAACAACTGTGATCTTATCATTAGCTCTAGTGGTGCCTAACTTTCTGAATCTACATTTTTGAATAAAATATTCACTCATTTGTGTCCAAGAATCTTGGCATTAATGCTAATCTGTTATAAAATGACAAAACATTGAGAGAGGGGCTGGCCAGTGAGCCATAACTGGTAATGTAAGTTTTTGAACCATAATATTTGATGTAGTATTTGTCAACTATGTTTGTCATAAGCTTCAATCATTTAAGTCTATTGATCAAATTAAGTGTTTGCATAACTGTGTGCATTTATTTTAAATCAATTTGCAGTATTGGTAAATGTATGAAACTTGTTATTTATTTCTTTCCCCTGACTGTGATCGCTTGAGGAAAAGTTGACCTGGCGGATAATAATGGCACAATGAGAAGTGAAAATGGGGCACTTTTCTGAAGTTTAATATTGCGTTAAAAAAAAAAATCACCAAATTGTGCTTGGGCCGACGTGGTGCACATTTCACACAAAGCACCTTGAAACATAAAGGGGCTTATTTATTAAACTGCAATAGTGGTGATTGGGTCACTATATCAAGTGGTAACTCACAGTGACAACAGTGTGTGTGTGTGTGTGAGTTTGTGGGTCACTATATCAAGTGGTAACTCAGTGACAACAGTGTGAGTTTGTGTGACAGTGCTCTGACCTTTGGGCTCTTTACTAATCCTGTAGGATGAAGACATTTGACAAGCCAACTGTTACTGCTCATGTAGGTGCATTATTAATAAAGATACAGGCTAGAGGTAGATCATAACTTAAATCAGTGTGAGAATAGCCATGGGCAATGATCAGTAGAGAGAAAGGAACCAGTACATTTTATTAAGTCTATTGGTACAAATAAATGATTGTTTCCTTCCTTTTATCCTGTGACTGCAAATCAAATGTTATCATATTATAGGTATTGTAATAAATAATTTATAAGGCTTTTATACATTTTATTAAAAAAATAAGTAAAACCAAAGGAAATGCCAGGACATGCCGTGGTAACATAGTACATTAATGCAAATTGGCACTCAGTGTCAACCTGACATGAGTACATTCGTTTCAGTCTTTTATGAGAGAGATGAAATTTTTATATGGACGCTCCCCATGGATCTTACAGGTACTGCGGTTGCAAGCCTCTTTCTCCATGTTGCTGCAACACATTTTCTTATTTCATCCTCCCATCTTACTTTTGGTTGTTGTCTTGGTCTTTTAATCTCTTTGGGAATCCAGTCAAGTAGCAACTTAGTCCAATCATGATTTTTTTTATTCTTGTGAAATGTCCGGCCCACTTCCATTTTAATTTCTCCACACTTGTGATGTCACAGATCTTTTTGGTTTCAAACCCATTCATTCTTTATCCCATCTCTTCGGTTATACCCAGCATACATCTCTCCATACTTCTTTGTGTTGTCTGAAATGTTTGAATTATCTTCATATTTGGGGTCCAAGTTTCACATCCATACATGATACTGTCGAAATCTTTCCTCCTGAGGCACAGTGGAATATTGTCTTCTTTGTTCATTCTCCTATTTATTTCATTCAAAAGGATTCCATCTATTATTTGCCGGCCAAGGTAGACAAAGTATTCGACTTCTAGGCCTATTCAATTTATGTTGATCTTTGCAGAGTTGACACATTTGTTGAACATCATCACTTTTATTCATATTCATTATTCACATTCTTACTTGCTTTGGCGAGTACTCCAATTTATTGCTTGAGATTCTCTGGACTTGTGGCAAAATAACAATGTCATCTGTAAATCGTAGGTGATTCAAATATTCCATGTTGATTTTGATTCCTTTTTCTTCCCAATCTAATGTCTTGAAGAATTATTCAAGTGTTGCTGTGAAATTCTTTGGTGACATGGCGCCTGCCGCACTCCCGTGCCCATCCTTATCTTGCTTGTGTCTTCTTGTAATCTAATGGTTTATGTGGCATTCTGATAAATGTTCTTTAGTATCAATGTACACTTCTTCAATCCCGTATCTTCTTAATGCATCTAGGAGCGCTGATTTGTAGACAGAATCAAATGCTTTTCATAATCTATGAACCCTAAGCTGAGTTGTAGATCGTATTCATTACTTAGGGAAATTACTTCTTGTACGATTTGGATGCGGTCCATTGTGTTTTATCCACAGCAAAATTCTACTTATTCTCTAGGCTGGATAAAGTCCATAGTCTGTTTCAACCGATTAGTGAGTATCTTCGTAAAAATCTTGTATATGATGGAAGTAGACTGATTTGTCTGTACTTCTTGAGGTCTTCTTTGCCTCCTTTTTTGTGAATGAGGATAACTTTGACACTACTCCATTGTTCTAACATTTTCCTGTTCTTTAATCAGCATATAAATAGTTTTGCAATGAATTTTTTTTTCTGCTTCCCCAGCTTCTTTCAAGATTCCATTTTTCCCGGGTGTCTTCCCATTCTTCATGGATTTGATTGCTTTTGCCACGTCTTCTGGAAGGACGCATGGTATATCATTGGTTTCTTCTCACTTGTCCTCTGCAAGATTATGTCCTGTGTAGATGTACAATGTCATGTATAAGTCCTCAACTCTCTCTTTATGATGTGTACAGTCTTTTACTGTTAATCCATCTTCATGTTTGAGTGCAATTGTTTGCTTCTTCCCAACCATAAAACGTTGTTTTGTCTTAAGCTGTTGTTCTCTTCAATGGTCTTCTTCAACATATCACAGTTACATTTTCTTATATCTTCAGTTATACAGCTCTGCATATTCAATTCTTAGGCCAGGCCATGGTTAGTGCTTGCTTGCTTAAGCGTGCTCTCGCTTGCTGATGCTTGCCACTGAGCCCCTACAGCCGCAATTAAAGCGGCTTTAGTAGGGGCTCGCACATGCTTTCCGTTGCTTGCTGAGGCGCGCTTGAACAGAGCCGACAGTGAAATTTTAAATTCACGCGCTGACTCCGCTCACGTGACGCCTCAGCATCCAATGAAAGGACGAGCAGGGAAATGTGAATGGGGTACTTATTGTCTGGCGCCAGCGGAGTATGTGTGTGTGTGTGTTGATGTGCGTGTGTGTGTGTGTGTGTGTTGATGTGCGGTGCGGTGATGTGCCCCCTTCTGCCCGATCCCTGTGGCTGTCAGCCTGCGTGAGATGGAGGGGGCTTACGCCGCCGGGGGGGGGGGGGGAGCAGGTGATGTGTCCCCCTTCTGCCCCGATCCTTGTGCCTGCCTTCCTGCCCACACGGGAGATGCAGGGGTGTTGCGCTGCCCCCGTGGGGGGGGGAGGAAGCGGGTGATGTGTCCCCCTTCTGCCCCGATCACCGTAGCTACCTCCCTGCCCGCGCGGGAGATGGAGGGGGTTGCGCGGCCGCTGGGGGGGGGGGGGGGGGAGAAGGGGGTGAGGAAGGGGTTGTGTCCCGGAGCAGTGGTGGCAGCAAGGTGGTGTGTGTGTGTGATTATATATATATATATATATATATGTGTGTGTGTACCAGTGTGTATGTGTCTGTGTGGTGTGTGATGTGTGGGCGTGTGCGAATATATTTATCAAAGTTGCACAATGTTAATAAATAATTTATTCTCACATGTCTTTTTTTTTAATTTTTATAATATTACATAATATACACACACCACACACACACCACACACACACACACACACGTTCCCCAGTGACACACAAACACACTGACGGCTACCAAGTGACACACAAACACACTGACGGCTACCAAGTGACACACACACAGTGATACCCGCCTCCCAAGCGCGCTTGCGGTCTCCTCTGCCAGGACAGCAAAAAGCTCCTGGTAGAGCGAGCGGCAGCAAGCAAGAGCAAGAAGCAGCACCTAAGTGCTTACTATGTCCGAGGCCTTATTCTTGCATGTTGGGATTGTTTTTCTTGTCTCCTCATTCATTCATTGTTTTGTCTCATCAGATATTTTCTTACACTGTTTTTTGTTGGCGATTCTTTCAGGTTTTTTCCCTACACTTTCAACTTTAATCTTCATAATCGTTAGTGTATTTAAAAAAAAGCTGAAGCAATTTTTCAGTTCTAGTTGAAACTGCTGCTGTTCTTCAGCTTCTTCAGCTTGTTGGTGTTTTTGTCTTCTATTTAATCAGTTTTCTTCTAACTTCATCTTCGCATGTAATTTGCAGAGAACCAATTGGTGATCACTTCTTGTGTCAAAATGGTGAAGGACTGTGCAGTCTTCAATCACATGTTTTTTCTTAGGCTATAGTCCAGATTTAATTTTTATTCCATGTCCATTTTCTATTTAGATTTTCTTGAAAAATGAATTCATGATGTAGAAAATTCTACAAATCTCTCTCCATGTTCATTCCGGTTACCGTAACCATACTTACCAACTGATGCTTTTTTTTCCCCATTCTGATCGGCACCCAACTTTGTATTGAAATCTCCCATAACGATCTTGAGGTGACAATTTCCTTTGTTGTTAAGTTGGTTGATTTCACTGTAGAAGTCATCAACTTCATTGTCCGTGAGACTTGATGTTGAGAGCATACACTTTGGTCATTTGAAGCCTGTATCTCTGTCAATTGAATAACTATTGTGGCTGCTCTTTCTGAAGAACTTTCATACTCCACTATGTTTCTATATTAATGATGAAGCTTACTTCACTGATTTCTTCCATTTTCTGTAGCTCGGTAATAGAATATCTGCTTTTCAGCTGATTTTGTCCTTAATTTTTCCTTACTTCACTAAGGCCAACAATATCCTATTTAATCTGTACAAGTTTGTCTTCCAGTTCTTGCAGTGCTGCTTTACTGGAGAGAGTCCGGCTGTTTTAGGCGTTTAAAATTTTATTTTTTAATGACTTTTGTATAACCTCTGGATATTCTGAGCACCCTCTGCCTTCATGCCTTCTTCCTGAACACGGTCAAGTCCAAGGACCTTCCAGCCTTCAGAGAATGCGGGCCATTGCTTTTTCGTGTGTTCCATATTTGGGGGTTGAAGCTTTACTTGACATGACGGCCTCATTTGCATTTTGAAAGTACCTTTCCCACTTTAGCTGGGTATATTGTTAAAGCTTTCATAGTATGGTTAAACCTGCCAGCTCAAGTGTCAGCATACATCTTTCTGAAGACCCGTTGCCACCTTCCTGCCATTTTGAGGCAGTGTGATAAGGATTGGAGGGAAGGTGGATATTCAGATTGCGGAGGATATGGCCCAAAGTAATTACCTTTTGAACAAAGCATATATATTGACGTGTGCTATTTTTGAGAAATTAGATTTGGACACAACCTGGAATCTACTGAACTTTTTTGACTATGATTTTATTTCACAGGCTCTATGCCATTTTGATGAAGACTTTGAGGTGTGATGGTAAGCTTTGCAAATCTGCATCCTCTGTACACTAATATGCAGGAGTTATTTTATTTTTTGGGGTATTTAGGAGCACCGTATTGTTGGATTCCTTTGCTTGATTAGAACTATGTACATGCCTCATACAATAACTTGGCAGAGGTGCCTGGTCAAGGTGACCGTATACTGTATGTATGACAAAGAAAACAGTTAAAATAATCAGTGCTCACAATCATACATTTTGACACGAATGGTAATTTACAGCTTTCCATTGGGAGATGAGAGAAGGGTACATTGTTTTGAGTGCGCTTGGCATGCTAAATCAGCTTCTGCTGCTGGAAAGTTAATCTTACAGTTTATGATATGTGGTCTGCAGCATTTCTGTTGAGTGCTGTGGTAATCAGCAGTACTAAACGCTGCGCGAAACAGATCTGCGAGGCTTTGTATCAAGCCAAGGAGGCTGTAGCTGGGCACATTAGATTATTAATCAGTGCCTGAACTAAAATGGAGTGCTGTGTACAAATGTAAGAATGGACACTTCAATCCAGCCATCTGTGTGGTTGCACAGTGCACACCAGTGATCTGAATATAATACAGATGTAATAAAAGGAACTTTTTTTTCCTTCCAACTTTGAGGCTAGAATATTAGAGGCGACAAGCTAATTTATTTGTACGTATGTTGCATGCATCATAAATTCATAATTTTTACTTTTAAAATGGGAAAACAATATATCTCCATCTATATATATATATATATATATATATATATATATATATATATATATATATATATATATATATATATATATAGACAAGAAACATACAGCGCAGATCTTAACAATATGTTTAAGCGGAGGATAATATACACACCACCTATTAAGCCAATACAATCTTTAAATGAGGTACATACCCTGGAATACAACTATCCCTACAAACTGCAGCCAGATTAGGTCTGCGGCTCCACAATCGCCGCCTTGAAGATTTGCAAAAGAATGACCTAGGCGCAAATAGGACAGGGAAGAGAAGAAACACAAAAAAGAATCATAGGGCAGTATATCTGGTTATAAACAGACTATAAGATGGTAAGAGATGCGCTTACACAGGTAAGTTTTTTCAAAGCATGTAATCCTCTATGGGACTCACGAACACAGCTACTGCAGCTCCTCTCCTTGGCCTCTGGATCTTACGAGTACTTGTCCACGGGAACTCAGCGGTGGCTGCAGCAGTCACGGATGGTCTTAGGAAGCCACTTGTCTCTGTGGATGGATCTCACAGGGGTGGGGGGGGGGTAGGGAGGGAATAAAGGGAGGGACAAATATGTGTAAAATCTTTTTAATCTAAAAATAAACTCATCGTAAAAACAGGTAATCAACTCACATTCTGTGAGTGAATTTCGGGCAGTAGAGAGTGATTTAGCGAGTCTCTCACACTCGTGTACAGAGGCGCCGATTACCAGTCCTCTTCGCGTTTACGGTCACTTCCGTGTCACGTGGTGTGCTCATTTGCATGTCATAGACAGGTTTGCAGGCCTGCCTTTCACCATTATCACCCAGCATACAGTGCTTCCACTGCAGCAAGGGATTCTGGGAAGTGACATGCAAATGAGCACACACTAAAGTTTCTGCTTGCTGCATTTCACAGCTTTTGAGCACAGCCTGGGTTAAGATACATAGCCAGTAAACCTACCCACAGACAGGTGTGTGTGTGTGTGTGTGTGTGTGTGTGTGTATATGTGTATGTATATATGTGTATATATATGTGTGTGTGTGTATATATATATATATGTGTATATGTGTGTATATATATATATACATATATATACATATATATATACACACACACACACACACACACACACACACTGTTCGACAAACCTATACATTTGCATGCCCCGGGCGAGTGGATTTAAGATCGTGGCGAGCTCCTATTGGCCCAAGAAGCACACGTTTGGTACTAGGTGGCGAGTAGATTTTTTTGTTTGGCGAGTAGATTTTTTGGTGATTTGTCGACCACTGTATATATATATACTTTCTTGTTTGTGGGTGTGTGTGTGTGTGTGTGTGTATGTATATAATAATTAAATAATACTTGGCAATGGCCTAGATTTAACTAAAAATATCTGCCACTATTAGACATATACATTGTGCACACCAGGAAACACTGCAGATATTAATATTATACTTTGAAAAAGATGGATGTCTGGAGCACTGAATGTTAACACTGTTTTAATAAAGTTGTTCCTATCCATTATTGTACGTTTTGCTGTAAGCAGTTTAGAACCAAACATTTTTTTTTTGTACTTTCTTTTAAATAATATGAATTTGCACTCCCTTTTCATGAGTTACTTCCCCTCTCTTTCCAGTGGAACTTTTCTCCTCACCTCTAATTACCTTTTCACTTGCTTTTGCCTCCTGATGAGATACTTAATGATGGCATTCCTCAGGCTTGTTAATGATAAGGGCTCTCTATTATAAATGATGATTTAATGTTGGAACAGCTGGTGTTTTTAGATTACACTTATTTTTTATTTTTTTTTTAAGATGTTTACTTAAAATCTGCAGTTTTTGCATCTCTCAAATGCAATTTTATTGCACTCCATGCCCTGCTCAACTAATATTACGATGGGTTGAAGTCTGTGACAACTCTCAGCTTGATTAAATACTGTATGTTTCGAAGTGCTTGATAGGCCCGGGTTCAAAATGGCCGATTGTTCAGATCTGTTTTGACTACCAATTTGTCTTTCTATATTTCTGCACATGCACGAATATGAAAAGCATTTCAATTACAATTGGTATGGAATGTACAATTGAACCATTGACGTTTGTCTGGATCATCTGGATATTATGTTTTTTTAATTGAATAAACTAGAAGCTTCCCTTCATCTTATGCAAGTGATAAATTGAAAAAGCAAATGCGGGCACATGCAAATAGTCAATACTATGCTATTCGTATGATACATTGACGCAGACGAGTAGCAAGAAATTGACAATATTAATCACGGTTAATGTCACGTAACCCCCCTTACAATGGCCTTAGTGCGTTAACTGTGTGGGCCCACACATAGTAAAGCACCTTCCCCATTACATCGTGCTGGGATCAAATTCGGCAGTAGTTAAAACCCGTCCCTTTCTGCCTGGATACAGTGACGTCGTGCTGATATATATTGTCCCTGGAGGAGACAATGCAGAGGGACCCCACTGTGTATAGATAGGGTTAGTATTATTTTATAGATGGGGACAGTGTCCTAATCAGATAGCGTTCCTAGTTACCATACAACTCTCTGGATTCATATAGAGGAAGCCTATGCCTAGATGAGTTCCCCCAATATGGAGCCCCAGAGCACCGACAAATCATCCCAATCGCGGGGTCTATAGATGACTCACCCTAGTATCAACAATGGGGTTACTGTTTGCATTACCAAGAGGGAGATTGTCACAGGGCCCATCAGGAGCCCACAATAGGATGGAGCGACACCGACGTGATCAAGTACCGGGTAGTTTAAGAAGATTAATGCTTTAGCACCTCCCTAGGGGCAGCTAGGGAAGAAGCACATATATATGGTTTTGCCAGGGACACTCAAGTGACTGTACTTTGTGATGTACTTTATAAATATGAGGGGGTGTCCCTATGGTAATAAAGCAGCTGTTGGAATGAATAAAGTTCCTGGGGCCCAGCCTGCATGCATCCAGCACCCTGAACAAGGTAATACCTCCTAAATAGCAAATAATACAGACACTGATGTAAAATCCATAAGAGCCAGGCAGGGAGGGTTACAGTCAATGCACATTGTGACTCTTGATTAATTTCCTGGTGGCTTTAGTTTTATTGACTGATTTTGGAGGAAATGCAGTTAACCATGAGACTCTGATGTTTATCCTTTGATTGAATTTCCTATGATTTGACAATGGAAATAAAGAAATTTGTTAAGAATAAAATCTCGCCTCCTCTCCCTCACCTCCCAAACTGTAATATTATATAATGTTTCAATTCAAGATTAAAAACAAAAAACAATTTTTGGTGTTTCCTGTAGCCTTTTAACAAGATGACTAATATGATTTTTATCATTACTACAGTGATTTTTATTTGTTTGTTAGTTTATTTTAATAACATCGAACTTATTTGGATTGTATGGTTTGTATAAAATATGATTTCATGACTTTATATCCAAGGATGCAAAATGTTGTTGTTTTTTTTGTTGCAGTGAATAAACGGTCTCCTGTGACCTTTTGCATGAAAAAAAGTATGCAGACAAATGCTAAAATAAGTGTACATACTTAAATAATAATCCCCCTCAGAACAGAGCATTACTGGCCAGTAATGCCCTTTTCTGAGGGGATTATTACTATTATAGGCTAAATGTAACCCCCCTTTATATACACACACACTCTGCAGTCCCCCCTACACACTGTGCAGCCCCCCTCTACACCCACAAAACACACACAGCAGCCCCCCCTCTACACCCACAAACACAGAAACACACTGGAGACACAC
Source organism: Ascaphus truei (assembly GCF_040206685.1). Classification (NCBI taxonomy): domain Eukaryota; kingdom Metazoa; phylum Chordata; class Amphibia; order Anura; family Ascaphidae; genus Ascaphus; species Ascaphus truei. The sequence continues at coordinate 77,929,699 of NC_134486.1, read as the reverse complement.
ACTCACCAAAACACACTGCAGCCCTCCTCCACCATCTACACACACACACACACACACACACACACACACACACACACACACACACACACACACACACACACACACACACACACACACACACACACACACACACACACACACACACACACACACACACACTGCAGCCCCCTCTACACCCACAAAACACACCAACAGAAGACACGCACACACGCACACCAATAAAACACTCTGCTGGCCCCTTTTACACCCACAAAACAACAAAACACACAACAGACCCACACCTTTCCCCTCACTCTCCTGTGTAGAGCTCTCTGCAGGCAGGGTGGGAGAGGAGTCAGTGCTTGCTGCTGCCTCCTGTCCAATCGCCTCCCCTGTCTGAGAGCTGATCTCACTCTTTTTGTGAATGAGAACTGAAAGCGGTTTTGGCTGAATAACTTGGCAAGGTGCCAAAAGTCCGGCGTCATTACTGATTGGTTAAGATTCCGGGCATTATCCAATCAGAGAGCAGGGATTTCAATAATGTCCGGAATTTAACAGCTTTAGCCTATAATATATAGTATGACTCGTATTATAGCAAACTAAAGAAATTAAAATGAAGTTTCAGCAGTGAGATTTCAGACCAATTGTCTACTTACTGCTGCACGGGCTTACAATGCTTTGGCCAAAGGGTTAAACTAAATGACCCTTTTTCAAGAGAATATATAAGTATTTTATTGTGTATTTTTGTCATATTGGATGTAGCATTGGGCTTCTCTGCTGCACAGACTAGTATATGCACATATGCGAATATCGTTTTTCATGATCTGTTTGGTTTTTGCGTCCTGTTTAGCGCATGCAAAAAAGTAAGAATAATAGAAAGCACATTAGCTGAGCAAACAATCTCAACTTGTTTTGTACTGGGACACTTCTAGTTTAGTCATCAAATGTTAAATAATTGTACAGATTTTGATGTCTTTTGTGACTGTACAGTACTGTGATAGTAAACTGTAAACTTTGTTATGACTATAAACTTAAATTCAATGATTTTTTTAAGTTCAGTGTTGTCTTGTTCAGTTATTTTTGGTGACATACCTGTACTGGGGCTATGGTATCACTGATCTGAGCCATAGTTCAGAGATTAGGAATTGAGGCTGCAAATGTGCACAAGATTAGAGAGAAATATGCAAACTTGTCTTCTTGTAGTGGGGACAGACGTGAGAGTGGAGAAATGTCACTGTCAATTGAGACATAACTGAAAAAAATAATTCCTCCTCAAAATGCTTGGAGCCGTTATACTTTCTACACAGAAAATGCACCCATTATACAAAGGATGTTTCTGACCAATTGTTTTTTCTGCTTTGCAGAATCAGAAACTTTATGATGGGAAAAGAAAAAAAACTTGCATATAAATACCAGTAACACAAAGGCAGGTAAACTGAGGCATATTGCTGCTTGAATCCGAGTGGGTGATTAGTGATCAGCAGAAGTACTGTAGTAGCAAGACACCCAATAGGGATATTTAATGGTTACATGCAGGATATATATATATATATAAATATATATATATATGCACGTACGTACGTATGTACGTACGTACGTACATACGTACGTTATGGTGAGTAAAAAAGTGTGACAAAAACCCTCCACAGCAAAGCAAATATGCAAATGTAAATACAACTGTATGCTCATCTGCATGTCTTAGGCAGGTCTGCAACCCCGCCTTTCTCCATTATCACACAGCACTTCTACTGCAGCAAGGGATTCTGGGAAATGACATGCAAATGAGCACACAGCTGGGTGATAATGGTGAAAGGCGATGTTGCAGACCTGCCTAAGACATGCAGAGGATCATACAGTTGTATTTACATTTGCATATTTGCTTTGCTGTGGAGGGTTTTTGTCACTTTTTTTACTCACCATAACTTAACTCAGTATGGTAAACCCCATGCTTTAGCTTCTCTTCATACCCAGTTGACCAACCCCACTTCTCGGCCTTTTGGCTAAGATCAAGTGTAGTGTCTGTCCTGTGAAGGACAGATTCTCCAGACTACACCTGGTCCTCTGGTCATGGCCTGAGAATGCGGATGCAAAGTAGCCCGGGCTTATTTTCTCTGCACCCCAGGAGTGGTTAACCTGGGGCAGTACCACTTGCTGCACCTTCGGGTTGTGGAGGTTGAGGATTTGCAACCTCCACTTCAAGAGCACTTGGCACGAGCACTGATCATTTGCACCCCTATTTTTCCCGCACTTGGCCCCCCTTATTGCCTTCCGCTGAGGGGACAAGCCATTATTTTTGTCACCGCCTGGCCTTGCACGGGGCCGGGCGTGCACTCGTGCACACCCTTTTTGTGTTTGTATGTCTGAGCACCTCCTGCACTGCATCACACAGAGCACTGGAGCACTCGCACCATGGATTTTGTTTCGGTTACGTGTTGGGTTATCGTCACACCTCTCTCCGGAGAGCAAAGACTGAGTGCTGGCTAGTAGTCGCCATCCCTTCGGGGGAAGATTGCGGTGGGTTAGTAGGTGTCAGCCGAACACCCTAAAGTCTTGGACTCTCCTGCGGCGTCAGCTGCACTAGGAGGGAACGAGAAGGACGTCGGACTCTTCGGATGACGACGTCGATGTAACAGCAGGACTCCAAGGCTTCGGCTGGAGAGAACTGTCTATGGCACGGACTGGCCTACTCTCCGGAGCGGACTTAGTCACAAGTTTTGAGCACCTGGTCTCACTGGACCACGAGCACGGATTCAGAGGTGGATCACTTTTTTTCACCGCCCGGGCTACAAAAAAAAAAAAAAGTCTGTCCTGTGAAGGATGGCACTAGTTGCATCACTTGGTCTGGTCATGGGCTGAGAAGGCGGATATGTAGCCCGGGCTATTTTATCACGGCAGCCCAGGAGTGGTTAACCTGGTGGAGTCAAGTGTTACCACACGCACTTCGACTTTTGCATGGATAAATTTGCACACCCCTACATTATTCTGCACTGGCACCCCTTATTGCCTTCCGCTGAGGGGTATCTATTATTTTTTTACCCGCCAGGCTTCCGGGTCTGGCGTGCACTTGTGCACACTTTTTTTGTTGTTTCGTCTGAGCACTTCCTGCACTGCATCACACAGCGCACTGGAGCACTCGCACCATGGATTGTGATTTTTTATTTTTTGGGTTATCAGTCACCTAATTTTCTTTGGAGAATGCAAGACTGTGTGCTGGTCGGTGGTCGCCATTCCCTCGGGAGAAGACTGCGGTGGGCGAGTAGGTGTGAGCCGAAAGCCCTAAAGACTTGGACCCTCCTGCGGCGTCTGCTGCACTAGGAGGGAACAGGATGGACGTCGGATTCTTCGGATGACGACGTCGGTGTAACATCAGGACTTTTCCTGGCCCTCGTGGCTGAAGAGGACTGACCATGTCATGGACTTGCAGCTCTCCGGAGCCTATAGTCACAAGTTTTGCGCACCTGGTCTCACTTGACCATGAGCACGGTTTTTAGAGGTGAAATCACTTTTTCACCACCAGGGCTACAAAAAAAAAAAAAGCTGTGGGTTTTCTGGGTATGCACCTTAACTCTGGCTGTGCTCAAAGCTGTGACCATGCAGCAAGCTTAAGCCTATAGGGAACCATGTTAAAAATTGTTTTTGAAGCAAAAAGTGGCACTGTGTGCTCATTTGCATGTCATTTCCCAGAATCCCTTGCTGCAGTGGAAGTGCTGTGTGCTGGGTGATAATGGGGAAAAGCGGGGTTGAAGACCTGCCTAAGACATGCAGATGAGCATACAGTTGTATTTACACATATATATTTATTTATTTTTTCCTCCTACAGTATGCTTTGCCTTTTTCAGTTTCTATTGACAAAACACCATCATTTTATATTTTGTAGAAATGCATTGGGCCAATGTCAGTCTGGGTTTGGGCACTCGGTATGAAAAAGAATGCAACACATTTCCCATTATAAATATAGATTAGGTACAGTCAGTTTCAGTTTGGCTGCAGTAATAATAAAAAAAAGTACAAAATCGTCTCCACTTCAGAAAGCCTTTACCACTTTGTGACGATACATGAACCCAATTTCTGAGATAATGAAAAAAGTATCTATGCATTCCTTTTCCACTGAGGTACTGAAATTACTTTTCATCTTGGTCACTAACCGATGTCGCTAATCTTACTTAGTCAGTTCTGATCAAAATTCTTTAATTGGTGGGCAAGCCTAACTTTTTTTTATTTTTTGCTGAAAATGTAGATTATTTTTGTAGTATAAAGCCATTTCATACATTACAGGCAGTTTTGCTGACTGACTGTTAATCCTAAATTAATATAATGCATATATTAGCTACAATATTTATTGCTAGCTAACGTTTTGAAACTCAAAATGTCCACTTATTTCACGCGATGTAAAAATTGGAAAGAAAAAAATTGGTTTAATTTCATTGCCATAGTCATTTTTGTTCCAGACTACTGGGCGATTTTCTTATTTTGATGACAGAACAAAATGTTTTTTGTAATACTTTTTGTGAGGGGCTTGCTCAATGTTCTGGTAATGACTCTTTATACATACTCTTATTGTGGCAATAAAATGGGACCATGAATACTTCAATATAATGTAAGATATTCACAATATCACCATAAACATATTATAACCGGTGTTTATTGATGTTATATAAAATGTCTTCCTGAAAAGTATGGATAGTTGGTGCTTTGTGACAGCAATGTTAATTACTGTTGATTTAGCAGAGCTTAATGAATAAGCATCGTAAGCAGGTTTATCTCTGATAAAGGGAATATTGCAACTTGATCCCACTTGAACTGCCATTGACTTGAATCGCAGTTAATGCCGTGTCGCCGTGCCATACCCAGTATCAGAGTTTTTTATTGATGTCTTCATAACTTCTATTTTTCTCACATTTGGTAATAAAAAATAAATTGGAGTAAGGTTTTAAAGCAGCAGTTTAAAAAAAAAAATTCTACTTTATATCAATACAATTCACACAAAGTAATTAGTGAAGCTGCCGGTTGATCCGTTCTCCTGTGATCGATAGGCGAAGATTTGCCTTGGGTTCACTAAATGGCCGTCAGTGCAGCAGAGGACCAAAGATGTAAAGTTCTGTGTGGAAGATCATGTGACCAGGCAGTAACTTAACTACAATTGGTGCACTACTAGAGAGAGGTCATGGCTCAAAAAGGGATGTGCCAGAGCCTGTTTCAGAAGAGGAAGGGGATGTAGCTTTGTAAATGGTTTCTACAGAAACAAAACATGCTTGTTACATTATAATACATGAAAAATGTAATTTGATTTTTTTTTTTGAATAGTACAGTACACGTATTTTCTCATAGTACAGAACTGATAATTAAAAAAAAAAAACATGTAGGATATTGCTTGGTCTGCTTCTTTAATGTGCTAAAAACCAGGAAAATGCCTTGATTATGATGGGTGCACTGCACATACAGGCATACCCCGCTTTAAGTACACTCACTTTAAGTACACTCGCGAGTAAGTACATATCGCCCAATAGGCAAACGGCAGCTCACGCATGCGCCTGTCAGCACGTCCTGAACAGCAATACCAGCTCCCTACCTGTACCGAAGCTGTGCGCAAGCGGGGAGACTATAGAGCCTGTTACACATGCGTTATTTACATCAGTTATGCACGTATATGACAATTGCAGTACAGTACATGCATCGATAAGTGGGAAAAAGGTGGTGCTTCACTTTAAGTACATTTTCGCTTTACATACATGCTCCGGTCCCATTGCGTACGTTAATACGGGGTATGCCTGTATACTGTGCAAATGCAAACCTGTAATAGGGGCTTGTCTGGTGCTCATTAGGGATTTGTAACTATGTGCTTAATTACGTGGAAATAACATGCAATTTGTTTTTAGAATATTGGCACTGTCTAAAAATGTAATTTACATTTTTGTCTTTGCAACATAAATTAATGGTTGCAATATAAGCATTTTTTCCAGTGTGTCTAAATACTGCCCATCTGGTGAAACCTGACAAAGGTATTAGCTAAATATATGCAAACTGTGCAATTTGATTCCTGAGCGACATATTGATATAAGCTAAATCTGCTATTTTTACTATTTTTACTCAAGTTGCAAATTTCTCAACTTCCCAAATTTGTGTGATTTGGATGCAAGTAAAGGTAATTTACAATCATTTATTGGGTCAGCCAAGTGTCACTTTTAAATATTAATGAAGTTTGAGACTAGCTACTGTCTCTTTAAGAGGTGTTTTATGGTAAAACACCCCCCCCCCCCACCACCCTGTATGTATTTATGTATGTATGTGTTTTATGGTTTAAAAAATAAGAACCCCCGTATATATGGGGGATGTCATTGTTTAACCAGTTCCTTGCTAGAGCAGCCTGCAAAATGTCTACTTGTGCAAGGTTTCTCCATTCGGAAGATAAGACTGCTTACTGTACTTCAGTGAGATAAGGGTTTATAGCCTTGATTATTAATTGTTCAGAAATTCCCACTTGACTGCAATTATAGTAGTCTTTGACATTTTGCCTTAACCTCTTAGGTGCTCTTATTACGTTCCCACAGAATGTCACGAGACCCGAGACGGGTGTTCCTTGTGATGTTCAGTGAATGTCATCTCTTTTTTTTGCTTATTTTCTAGGGGGGCACTGTTCTTGTATTGACGTTGCGACCAAGTGATAGCTGACTAGCGATCACAATCATGGCAATTACACAGGATTGTGATGCAATAACGACATCAGAAGTTAGTCAATGTCCCCCTCGGTGAGACATTATGTGTTTAACTGCGTAAAGAAAACGGGGTAATGCAATTGGCTGCATGAAGGCTACTTGAAAGATTTAGAAATGGATCATTAATGCTATTTGGCATTTCTTAATACACCCGGGATATGTTTTTTTTTGGATTACATCTCTGAAATGTTGTGTTCTTCACTGGAAATGTATATATACAATATGTATATATGTGTATGTATGTATGTATATATGTGTGTATATATATATATATATATATACAGTGTTCGACAATCCTATACATTTACTCGCCCGGGGCGGGTGGATTTAACCCCCGGGCGAGTAACTATTGGCCCAAGCAGCACACGTGTTTTGTTTTTTAAATTTTCCCTGCTCGCGCTGAAATTTCCCTGCTCGCGCTGGCTAAAACTAGTCATCCACACCTGGCTTTTATTTCTAGATCCGACACTTACACACACACACACACACTAAATACATTTGTCAAAAACGAATGTTGTTCTGACTAGGAATTTATTAAATGTATTTTAATTTTAATTATATATTTTATTTTAAAGCGGGGTTGGGGGCGGGACTAGGGGCGGGACTAGGGGCGGGGTTGGGGGCGGGACTAGGTGGCGAGTAGATTTTTTGGTTGGGCGAGTAGATTTTTGGGTGATTTGTCGAACACTGTATATATATATATATATATATACATATATATATATATATATATATATATATATATATATATATATATTTTGGTAGACACTCTTATTTTCTTTATTTTAGACATATTGCTTATAATGTGAGATTACTGTATTGTGCCTATGTAATGTATTAAATCGTGATTTTGAACCTTGTGATTTTGAACACTAGGTGTCACTGGCACATAACAAGAACACAACTAATTTTATTGCCGGTCATTTTACTTTGTAGATAAACACACATTGTGTACGGTTCAAAATATGTGGTTCATGAGCCAACGACACATTAAATCTTTGCTTAGATGATTAAACACATATTTGACTACAACCTCCATCATGTTGGTGTGAATTAGTTTGACCAATGGCATGTGTGTGTTTATAGAAATAGATATAGATATTGGTGTATGAATATATATATAAATAAAATGGAAATAGCCATGTTAGTTCAGTTGCAATAGTGCTGAATAAATGAGTTCTTCAGGTGACACCTTTTTTTTATTTGGACTAGTAATTGATGTCATAGGACAAGCTTTCGAGAGTCCTCCTCTCTTCCTCAGGTCAGCAATACTGATTTACAAAGGAATCTATGGCTAAAACAGAGGTTTGGAAAGCAGAAAAAAATCAGAGATTTTGATAAGGAGAGGTGACAAACGGATGTTTGAAGAAATTGGAAGGGTAATAAAACGGTGATGAGGAGTAGCATGGAGGGGGAAGGGAATGCTGAGGGGGGGGGGACTTAGTGGATAAGAACATTGGCAGAGAGGCAGGCAACATCATTACAAACAATTGTGATAATGCGGATATGGGGTTTCTCACACACTAAGTCCTTGTTTTGGTGTCAGAGTCCACCGTTCCGTTCTTGGGTGCGTTTCAACATTCCATTGAGGATTTTGATTTTTAAATAATTTATGGAATAATCTGGTTGTGAGAAATTATGTCCCACTGGTGAACAGTATCTTCCTTCTTCGTGGTGGAGTATGGAGTGTATGTGCACATTCATTCTGCCTTGAAGTTTTTGTCCGGTTTCCCCACTGTAGCATCCTTGGTTACATTTGTTGCATTGAATCATACAAACCACATTCCTGGATGTGCAGCAGTATAATCCTTTAACATTGAGTGTTCCATTATTGTGACTGGCTGTGGGCTCTTGGCATATATGTTTGCAGAGTTTACAGCGTGTGCTGTTGCATGGTTTTGTGCCATTATCAGGGTCTTTAAGTTCGTTATGAAGTTTTCTGTTGACTATATATGTATATGTCTGTGTATATGTATTTATGTATGTATATTTGTATGTGTGTACATGCACACTTAATATCCATACATCCAACCCAAAGCATATAAGCACATGTAAATCCTGTGTGGCTGGTTTTATAGATATGAATGTCACACATACTGTGTTATTAGGGAGGTCATACTGACAGTTCTGCAGGTACCATGCTCCAAACTTTAATCATGATAAAATAAGTAAAAATGATCAACCCCATATTATATTTGTAATTTGTGTTATGATAATGGCTTTTCTTCCATTGGAAGAATGGAAACACTTTATTTACAGGAGGGTGCTGTTTTCCCCCAGGCTATGATTTCTGTTGATTTGATACCACTGGAAACTTACTGTATGCACTGTGCTCCATTTGATAGGTGATTTGCCTGTCCATGTGAAATTGTAGCAATTCCGGTCCCTCACACTGACCGATAATCTGATTCCACCTTAAACCTTCAAAAAAGATAATTGTACTCATCAGACGAGCTACTGGTTGTTTGCAGCAAGAGCAAGAAAGGAGAATGTCTTTTGTAGAGATTAATACTGTACATTGAGAACACCTGGGATTTTTATGCTTAAGCATAATAAATATGCAGACAATTTGACTGTATGTTGATTGTAAGATACTGTACTTGGGACAGGCATTTTTTTTCTGTAGGTGTAAACTTGGTAGTATTGTGTGTTTTTGCCCCATTATTATATTGTGTTATAAAATATGCTGAATATGTAAACGAGACCGCAATCACCTATATATATCTCTTATTTAAAGGACATGTTTGGTGCTTAGAGGGTAAGGATAGATAATCACAGTGTTGATCAAAAAGAATTTGATCAGAAAGATTTCCCCCTTTATACAGCACTCAAAACACATATCAAATAGTGGACAAAAACAAATGGTCCTGCAGATATGCTGCGATTAGCTGAGAAGTATCCCAGAATCACGGTGGAAATCAAAAATAATAAAATTTTACTACGTCTACATAGATCATTAAAAACACAGATGCAGTATTAAAAATCCCTGTATTTAGGTGGCGGATATGAATAATTATTGTAATAGTAAGGTAAGTATCGTTGATATGTATCTCAATCTATTCATATCCTCACATCCAAGATTATAGCTATCAGAGACAGACTTGTATATACTGAGTATCGCTAGCAGTGTTAAATAGTATCAGAGGTGATATCTGACGTACCGGGTAATCACTAGTAAGTAATTCTGTATATTACCGCAAAATTGCGGCCGTGATTAACCCTTATTAGTACTCCCAATGCTAACCACTGTTGGTTGCTACTCATATGTGTGGCCTGAGAATTCAGACTAAGGGCTGGGACCCGCTGCGCCCGGCGGCACGGGCGGCTGCACGGGCTTTCCCCACCAGCAGGGGAATCCTCCCGAGCCAGTCCCGGTCCCCCCTGGCTGCACAGCTCACTACACGCTGTGACGCATCAGCCGCTAGCGGATACAAGAGAATTGTGATCCCTAGCTTCGACACGTCACATGGTGTGGCTGTGAGCCAATGAGGAGGGGAGGCTTCGGGAGGTGGAGAGGCTTCGGGGAGCGGGGAGGTGTGTGGAGTGAAAGCAGCGTGAGTGCCTGTCTGTATGTGTGTATGTGTGTGCGTGAGTGCCTATCTGTGTTTGTGTATGTGTGTGCCTGTGTGTGTGTGTATGTATGAGTGCCTGCGTGTGTGTGTATGAGTGCCTGTGTATGTGTTGCTTTATTTACTGTACCTTCAATCAGCAGCTCCAGCACGAGCCGTGGAGGGAGGGAGGGGGGGGGGGGACAGTAGCGGGTCCCTCCGCTCAAGCCACGCCCCCCCTCCCGCTCAAGCCTCCCACTCCCGCCCACCTCCCGCTCTGGCTCCCGCTCCCTACAGACCGCATATCGCGGTCTGTGTATGTCAGCGCCCCGCCTGTCTGCAGTGAGCGGGGCCTTAGCCTTAGTTGCACACAGTCGGCTACCAATAATAACAAAGAAGAATGTTAAGACTCTTTCTCTTATATTGCAACAGTCTTTAAAGCATTGGTATACAGTATAGCGAAAAAAAGCACAAAACAAAATGCCTCTGCTCGATACAAGCCTGCTCATGCATAGGTGTAGGATGTCGCCACTCAGAGTGACGTCACTGACGTGACGTCCTACGTTCCCGACGCACGTTTCACGTGTTCACCACGCTTCATCCGTCCTCCCCCTGATGTATGATCTATGTAGACATAATAAAATTTTATTATTTTTGATTTCCACCGTGATTCTGGGATACTTCTCAGCCAATCGCAGCATATCTGCAGGACCATTTGTTTTTGTCCACTATTTGATTATATGTGTTTTGAGTGCTGTATAAAGGGGGAAATCTTTCTGATCAAATTCTTTTTGATCAACACTGTGGTTATAAAATATGGTAAGTACTATTCAATAAATAAAACAGTACATTTGTTGCATCCTATGGGGCCTATGCAGTAAGCATTGATAAAAAAAAAATCGCCGGCCCATTTATATCGCCTTTTTTTAGCGTTGCTATCACGGTATTCAGAAAGCGTCGATTACCTGTGATAGCAAAATTCCCAAAATGGGCGAGTTGCCGCCAGCGATAGGATTGCCTCTCTGAAAAGGGCTTACCCATCGATTTACTTTTTGCTGCTCAGAGAGTCGCCTCTCCCTGCGCAAACCTCGCCCGAAATGTATGTTTTGTAATATACATTTTATTACTAGTGTAGATGAGCAGAGGATCTCCGGAGCAGAACTGTGTTAGTTTATGGTCCGGGGACCCCCTGCTTCCCAAGATTTAAAAATATTTAGTAAGCACCAATACACCACCCAGTCCCCTTTGCCCCCCCATAAAACCATGATTTATTATTTTACACACACGATTAATACCCAAGGCCGGCCGTGGTCCTGACGGGTGTCCGCAGGCCTCACAGAGCACCACGTGGGGTACCCACGGGTGTCTGGGGGCCTTCGGGTGGTTCCCGCTAGGTTCCGTGGCCTCCAGGTGGTCCCAATGGGGTCCACAGGTGTCGGGGTCCCCGGGTCATCCCCACGGGTGTCTGGGGGCCCTCAGGTGGTTCCCACGGGTGTCTGGGTGGTCCCGGGGCCCCCACAGCTGTGGGGCCCCTGGTTCTTCCCCGCAGGTTTCCCGCGTGGGTCCTCAGGTGGTGTCCGTGGGCGTTTGTGGATCCTTGGGTGGTTCAGGGGGAAGACCATGAGACAACATCGGTTGGGATCTACCATGTGGTTTTTTGAATTGACAGATGAAGATAAAAGATAAAAAATGAATGTATGTAAATGTATTGTTGTTTTTTTTTTTTTTTTTTTATTTTTTTTTTAATAGGTTTTTGGATTGGATGTGTATTTTTTTTAATGTTTTTCTTTCTTTCTTTGTTTTTCTTTGAACATTGACTGATAATGTATTAATCTGTACCACTTTAGGTACAGATCAATATATTAGGCCAATAATTTGTTTTTAATTTCTTGTTTTGTTTTGAGTGTGATTATTTTCTGTGTTTATTATGTGATAGTAATTGTTTGTGATTTTGCTGCCTTATTTAAAAAAAATTTTTGCTATTGATTTTCTTTTTTAATTAATGATGTAGTGTTGGGTAATGCTTTTAATGGTTGTGTTGCCGAGGTGTTTTTTTATTTTATTAATTAATTGCTTTGGTTGGTTAATGGTTGAATTAATTGTTCTGCTGGTTAGTGCTTGTATTAATTGCATTTGTTGGTTAGTGTTTTTATTTATTGAATTGAGGTGTTTCGATGGTTTGAAATGTTTTAATTATTGTGTCTATTGTGCATTAATGTATTGGGATTAGATGGCGATTGAGTGCTACAGTGGCTTATCATGCCCATATTATATTGGTATGATGTACCTCTATAACAATCAATGGGTGCAGGGTGGGAATAGTGGGTCTGGGAAGGGTAGTTAGGCCTCCCGGGTGGGTAGCGGGGGCAGGGTTGGTTGACCCCTTAATGACTATAGCGGTTATTAACCGCTAAGGTGATTAAGGGGTTATGGGCCATTAGATTGTATTTTGCAATGTATACTTTCTGGCAACGGAGGACATGGCCCTGCAGTATGCTGAGGATGCCCTTCATATTGCCAGGGGTAAGTACAACGATTTAATTTATTTTATTTATGATTGCTAATGTTGTGTTTAATAATGGCCAAATAATCTATTATCCATACCTATATATCTATCGGAAATAGCCGTTAGTTCAGTTGCGATAGTGCAGAATAAATGAGTTCTTCAGTATTAGGTGATGCCTTTTTTTATTTGGACTAACAATATATGTCATAGGACAAGCTTTCGAGAGTTCTCCTCTCTTCTTCAGGTCTGCAATACTGATATACAAAAGAATCTATGGAAAAACAGTGTAGAAAAAACAAACAAAAAAAACAGATATGTACTGTAGATAAGGTAGGGTGTTAAAAGTGTTTGAAGCCAGGGGAGGGTGACAAGGAAAGGTATGGAGGGGGAGGGATGCTGAGGGGTGGGGGGGGGGGGGGAGGGAGAGAAAGTGGGAATGTTTAAACGCACCCAAGAACGGAAAACATTTGAACTCAGAATAAGACTCTGACACCAAAACCAAAGGACTTCATGCAGGTATGAGGCTTCTCACACCCTATCAAAATGGTTTGTAATTATCTTGCTTGCCTCTATTCTTATCCCCACTTATCCCCCCCCCCCGCCCCTCAGCATCCCTCCCCCTCCATACCTTTCCTTGTCGCCCTATCCTGGCTTCAAACACTTTTAACACCCTACCTTATCAACAGTACATATCTGGGGGTTTTTTTTGTTTGTTTTTTCTACACTGCTTTAGCCATTGTTTCCTTTGTATATCAGTATTGCTGACCTGAAGAAAAGAGGAGAGCTCTCGAAAGCTTGTCCCATGACATAAATTTTTAGTCCAAATAAAAAAGGTATCACCTAATACTGAAGAATACACACACACACACACACACACACACACACACACACACACACACACACACACACACACACACACACACACACACACACACACACACACACACACACACACACACACACACACACACACACACACACTTCTTGCATAAAAGTTTGTAACAATACTTTGAATGTTTGAACACTCCAATCCTAACACAGTGGAAAGATGTAATCTTCAATAAATACAGATAGTTACCAGAGACTCCACAAAAAATAGCAATGCCAGACATCTTCCTTTTCAAGACATAATACTTTTTTAATTTGATAACCCAGAAATATTATTAAATGTTACATTCTGAGTCGTAAAAATGTTTTGCTTTCATATCAAATATTAATGCTGCAGAACGTATTTTTAAGTACATCGGATTGGTTGCATGGGTTTCTGTGGATTCACAATACTGGGTTAAAAATAGTTCCACAGATCATAAAAGGTTGCATACTGTACTTGGACTGTAGGGAAAATGTGACACAGGACATGAGAGAGATGGGAACGCAAAATGTGTTTAAAAAAAATAAATGGTGCAAGTGGGGAAATTAAAGTAATCCACGTAACTGCTTCATGTTAATGTTTCTTCTGAGCATGCAGTTATACAGCAGGGCCTTTTATCTCCTGTTGTACTGTACATCAATCGACCTTTGGTACTGTTCACATTAGGATTATGCTTACAGAATTCCTGGAAGTTAGAGACTCTGATTTGCTTACTCTCGTTATGTCTAGGAAAGTAGAGCTTTATTTCGACTTTCTTAAAACCCACCTCTTTAATGAAGCATGTGGGTAGCTCCGCTGGCTAATACTATATATCTCATGCACTGACTTTGACCCCCCTGGCAGACGCACTTACCCACCCTCCGACAGTCTCTATATGTTCTTCCAACTTAGATTGTAAGTTCTATGAGCCAAGGACTCCATTTCCTTTTATGTCTGAAGCGCTTATTCCCGTTGTGTTATAGTATTATGTCACATGTGTTACTTTTGTGAAGTTCTGTGTACCGGGATGGTGCTATATAAATAAAGATATATGGATGCATGCATAAGACATCCTTACAGTACATCACAAAGGGGCATTCATCAACTAAATATTCATTTATAGAACAGTATTGCTATAGTACGTTTCCTGTTTTAGGTAGATCTTTCTGGGCCCTTTCAAGTTACCTTCAAGTTCTCTACCTAACCATGGCTGAAGGGGAGTACTTGAAAACACGCTCTCTCTTTGTTTTAATATATGCATATTAAAACAAAAAGGTTTTTTTTTAAGTTGCCTGGATTGCTTTGGTAAGGATAAAGTTAGTTGGTATAAAAAAAAAAAATGAAGATCAAACGGCACTCTACTTGACTTAGAAAAATATAAACATTTATTACAGAGCAAACGTTATCAGTAATAGTGGGACCAAAATGTGGATGACTTTTGCTCCAGTGAAGTGCTGTTTGATCCTCACTTTTGATACTTTCTGTTTGTATTATATGCTATTGAGCTCTCACAATTATAGTAGGCAATATAAATTTGCCTTAATTTAATTTCACTTATTAGGTATATAAAGATTATGGCCAAATCAATGTTATATTTGTCAAGTTGTGTACCAGTTATTTGTGTATGTGTCGAAAAAAAAAAAAAAAAAAAAGATATATATATATATATATATATATATATATATATATATATATTAAAGTCTGGCAAAAAGCTATGGTTTTTAAAAGAATAACAATAAAAATATATTATAACGTGATCTGATGTTCATGATTTTTTTCCAACTTCATTTTTTTGGTTTTTATCTTTCTTTAAAACGAATGATTTATTCCATATAACCATCAGGATTACCCAAGCAAGAAGCGTTTTACCTTGAAATAAAAATGTCACTATTATTGTGAAGCGGGCGAATTGCCTACATTTTGGGAATGGACAATATTTTTTGGTGTGCGTCTTTATTAATTAGACGATAAAGTATCTGGCTGATGAACTGTAATCTCAGTAGAAAAGAACCTAAAGAGACCTTGTACTTTGAGTCATGTTTACTGGCTTTGTTTTTATGGAGTCATTTTATTATTTTTATTATTTGTGTGATGATTATTGTATTTTACCATTGCAAAAAGTTAATTAGAGCTCAAAGAAATGATCGGTCAGGTTACATTTAGTCCCTTTTGGCCAAAGGGTTGAACTAAATGACCCTTACTCATGAGAATATTATTATTATTTAAGTATTTAACTTTATACAGCTGAACCCCGTTATGACGCGGTGCTTGAGATCCACATAATCCGACCGCGTTATAAAGGGGATCGCGGGAAAACAAATGGCCACCTCTATCAGGGGTTCCGCGTCTGCCGTAGGGGGAGAGCTGGGATAACTCTCCCAGCTGTCCCGACCAGCCAGTGCAGGACACCTGCAGCAGCTTTGCAGGGTGCTGGGGGTCCGACACCACGGGTCAGCCATCGCGGTGTGTGTCCATTAGCAATAAAGCATTGAATAGATATGTAATAAAAAAGCCAACCACAGCTGACGTCATTCGAACAGCGCCGTTTCTGGGTCAGTCACGTGTTTTAGAGGAGCTGGGTTGCGTCCTCAGCCAAGGGAGTTGCATGGTTGTGCTGGGGGAAAGAAAGGTAGGAGATGGTCTGAATCAGGAGCCACGCTCAGACCGCTTTATAGTGAATCGCGCTATAACGGGGTTGAGCTGTAGTATTTACTATATATTTTGTCACATTGGATGTAGCATTGGGCTTTTCTCTCTTAGGTTACATTTAGTTGTCTGATAATGCAAGAACGTTTGAAGATTGGCGTGTTACAGTTTCACACTGCAGACAAAAACACTGTCACAGTATCAACGAACAACATTAATTTAACACCTTGGGAATTATTTCCAGAAGTGCAGTAACACTTGCCATGGTTTAGCCTCATAACGCATATTATTTACTTTTTCTCTGTCTAGTATTATTAGTATACTTTTTTTTTTGTGGGGAGAAAAATATAAAATACATGAACAATAAAAAAAATACATTGCTGATACCATTCCATCTACAGGATTCCTCCACTGCAAGCCTCTCAAGTAGTAAAGAGGTCAACCAGTGTCAAGATCTACTGTATGTGTAACAACATAACTTGCTTTAACTATATGGTAGTGGTGTTTCTGTATCACAAACGAAAATGCATATTTGTAATTCTGCCAAGTATATTCCTGTGCGGAGAAATGTGCTTTCTTTTTTTTTTCAACTTCAAATTTTTATTAAATTTTTCCATATCAAATAAAACATTGCATATTCCGAAATTTCAAACGTGGAATAAAAATATTCTTATCAAATTGCAATATGTTTTCTGTTTATAAACAAACAAAAAATAAAAGACACAAAAAAAAATATGCTTTTTATTCAGAAAGGTGATATGACTAAGGCCCGGGCCATAGAGGGGTGAGGAGAGCGGATGCGCGCTAACGCTGAGGCTCGCCTGCTTAAGTCAGAGCGATTCCACGGACTTGCAGGCGAGCCAGCGTGCGCGAAGGGAGCCGGGGGGAGGTGGTTGGAGGCGGGGCAGTGACATCGCTGGGCCAATCGCCCACGACGCACTGACGTCAATGTCACGGCGCCGACGTCACGTTGACGCTGCTTAAGGCTGATTGGATGTTTTCAGCCGACAGCGTGCTGAAAAACAGCTTGGCGCTCGGCTGAAAACTCCAAAACCTCCGCACGCCTGCGGACGCTCGCGTGAGCCCCCTCTCAAGGCATCCTCACGCCTCAGCGCTGCTTGTCCTTCTATGGACGCAGCCTAAGGAGAAAGTTACTACAGTTTGCATTGATCATTTCTGAAGACTTTCTGAAACCGATATAAAAGATTAAAAACCTTGAACAGTTCCACTGTACGACTTGCAGCTAAAAGCTAAACATAAGCAGGAACATAAAAGGCATTGTAGTGGTGTAGTGATTCATTTTTACATTGGTCCAATTTGTCATTAAAAGAAATCTTATCCATGTCAAAATATCTGATTGACAAAAGGTATACCAAAAAATATTTAATAGATGTCTACTTTTTGAGTATACTACTTCATCTCCCGAAACATCTGATGACTCAAAATTAAATTACTCCGTTTACAAACTTATCATTAGCATGCATTCAGCTAAAATTGAGGAGCTACTACTGTCACGGTAGCTTATGACAAGATGTAATGAACACCAAATATCTGGGTTGAACAGAACGAGGCTTAGATATAATAAAATATAATTTATTCCTTAAAAAGGTGAACACAGCAATATAGTACAATTAACAGGCAAGAAGGTAACACTTACTTAGGGTTGGGGGATGGAGAAGTATCAGCTAGCAATTCTCCAGCAATCCGGTGACATTCAAGATGGTATCAGAAGAAGAACTAAAAACTGTAGGGTTGACCCAGTTTATATACCTGTGTAACCCTATTCTTAACATTGAATACAGACTATTGGTGAACAATTATCTGTATTCAATCCCTAACCCATGCCCCCCCCCCCAGCTAATTAGCCCATGTGTACTGGGCCTCTATGGGTAGCCCCATAATTAAATCAGGGGCGACGACCAGTTTACCAAATGAAGTATCTGCATTGTTTGTAGGTGTAGACATAACACTTACAAACCACTCCAGTTTGATTCTCCACCCTCGGGTAACAATTAGAGTGGCAGAGTCTGTTGATTAGTACTTGGTCTGTTGATTAGTACTTAGTGTAAACAATCCGGGCAGTTAACTTTTGATCACAGTGCTTGGGCTCAATCAGCCGGCTGCCCTTCATGACCTATTAGCATAGCAGATGGTCTGCATTTTCAGAGCAGATCCAAAATACCATACATATATACTTTAATATCTACACATATTAATAAGTTCCATTCTGGTGGGCTCAGTGGGTCGAAATTTGCCAGTTCTTAATGCCTACAGTGACTCCACACATTGGCCAAATATCAACTCTATGCGACCTCCAGAACTGGAGATACAGAAATGCACTTTAAAACGTTAAAATACAGGATTATAATGAAACATGGGAACAGGGGAACATACATTTTTCATGACATGACAAGGTGTAAACCACATTTCTGGACCGCAGTCCAGTTAACCCCTTGCCTCCCTGGTGAGGTCAGGGGGTGGCCATATGGGGTGCAACCCCTTTAATACCGGGCCAACCCCCCTCTCCCTCTGCAACTACTTATGGTATTCCTCAAAAACAGTAGTAATAAAGGCTGTACGTGCCAACATATATCA
>NC_134486.1:77904005-77910662 GCF_040206685.1 Ascaphus truei | reverse complement strand
GGATGTCTCCTCTTAAAACTAACTAGGGGACTTCGGCTTTTAGGTAATGATGTCTGTATCACCTGTGGTTTATAAATCTTTATTGTGGCTGCAATTATGGGGGGTGGAGCCAACATTCGGGTGATTCCTTAGGTCCTGGGTAGTTTTGAGAGAGTTCTTCTCCCTGAAGTTGAAACTGGGGGAGTTGAAGCGGGGTGGAAGTCCCTCTTGGGTGGGGTTTGCCCCTACAAAATTCCACAATCTCGCTGGGTTATAGTGTAGTGGCGCGAGAAACTACCATAGTACTTTTAAGAGCCTTGTTCTGTTAGTGGAAATAGGGACTTAACCAAGTGGGGGAATAGACTTGGAGATAGGCCATGTTGACAAACTTCGTATATTCGCAAATATTAGTCACTTGCCATTTATACCAATACAGTATATGTAGTGTTTATTTGATAAATACAATGGTTTTATAAAAGTATTACTATTCACATTTATTTTTAGAAAAGCAAGCAGATGCAAATGAGTTTAATGATTTAAGATTTCCTCTGCATCTGTTTGTTGTACTTGCATTTATAAACAAGTTAATATGCAACATGCATTTTTATACTGTCACGAAGAAAGCAAACACCTATAGTTAGTTCTCCAGAGGAATGTTGTACATGTCAAAATCCTTGTTCTTTTTTTTTTTTTTTTCTTCTTATTTTTCTCTCCCCCCTAAACTGAAGCAAATCTTTTTCAAGATGCTGGTGTAATAGTGGTATTACGTTTTGTTCATGTGCACTATGTAAAAGATCATGAAGATGGTAATTTCAGAAAAGCTTGATTTAGGAGTGGCTGTGATGAAGAAGTTCACAGAGACAATTAGATTTTGTGGCATTTAGAAATGAGTTTAGGAAAGTGATCCAACTGCAATCAAGACTTCCGAAGTATACTTCTAAGTTTCTATATTCCTCCCTCGGAAGAAATATATCTATTAACCCCTTCTCTCTGGATATCCTTTGCCTTGTATGCAATATATATGTTCAGTTTTAAGGCCCCTTGGTTAATTTAAGGGGTTAATGTTTTGCCATAGTTTGTTTTCCAGTTGTTTTTTAGTCTACAGTACAAGTTAATAAAATCTGTTTTTAGTGCATCCAAATTACCCTCCCTGTAATAGACAATGTACATAATACTTTGCGTAATGTTGGTCAGTTTCTCTATACACAATCACTGCAGTTTCTTTTAAAAAGTAGATAATAAAATAAAATCTGAAACTTCTTCGTAGTAGTTTTAGCCCCCGGAAAGTATTCTGTATTGCCTTATCTGGCACCATATTAATTTGTTCAACGTAGTTCACGTTCTTTAATTGTTAGTGCAACATATGCCTGGCTATGGATATCTCACGCAGTTTAACTACTCCTGCATTTTTGGACTCAATTGAAACAGCTGAACGTGCTGCTGTTGTTAAACAACATTTTTATTTGTTCACTTGGCATGTAATGCACTATTATACATGATTAAAGGCTTATACCCTGTGACATCGTGCTATTTAAGCTTATATTAACATAAAATAAAGTAATAGTGGAGCTGACTGTATCAGTCCACTCAGCTCTATAGCCTCAGGATATAAACAGGGCACTTTCATAGTGCTACTGACTATTAGGAAAGTACCTTCATTTTAATTTTATTCAATGTTGTCTACCTTACACAATATTGTGCCTTATTTTATCATATACTTAATACAATTTGTTTTGCTTTATCATTTTTTCAACTAATTACTAGGTGTGTACCATTTTTCTGGAATCTCTATCTTCTGAACCCCCTTGGTACCCCCCTCCCCCTTTTCTCTTTGGTTATTGCCTGGATAGCACCCCCTTTACACATACTTTTTTGGGATTTTTGTAGCGAGGTACAACATATATTCAGTTTTTAACGTACTCTTGCTATTAAAATTAACCTCTGGCGTGCTAGGTTAATTAGAATATTGAATATTTTCTGTCATTTTCATTACATCATATTATATGGATCACATTTCTCCACCAAGTCTGACTTGTAAACTCTTCTATGGATCTGCGTTAAATGCAAAAATGTGTTTAACCAGTTACTTATATTTTGCTCAGGCGTGGGCAATTTTTAAATTTTTTAGTGCCGTACATCTAGTTGCTCTTTTCAGTACCTTTTATACATGTACCCCAATATCACTTGAGATTATCTAGAGATGATGAGAACATGTGTTTACATGTCCCACTGCAGAAACGGGATAATACTATAGGAGTGAGCTATGAAGCTGGATGGCAGCCATTAGATTTGACTAAAATAGCAGTGCTACCAAATCTAACCAGGGGGCACAATCTCGAAGGGTATATGAAAATAAGACACACATAGTGCCATACTGTATGGCACAAAAATATGTGACCAAGACAATAAACTGATACAAGTGTAGCAGAAATTTCTAGAGCATCTCCATGGCAGTGGGCATCAATGGGTTAAGTCCCACTGTCTGGCTGGGATAGCACAAATTGTCTGACTGCTTGCAGTTCAGTCATGGGGAGTTCATCTCTCCATCCCCCTCTCCCCCCACTCCCTGACCCTCTTCCCTCTCTGACCCTCTTCCCCCCCCTCCCCTCTCTCCCTCCCATTGATGCCAATGTGTTCCGCAACCATCAAGAATTTTGCTTGTCATGGGGGCTCCAGTGTGTGCCAGGCTTCAAAGTCATTTCTGACTACTGCTATGCAGAAGCGACCAGGTGGCAGTTAAAATACTGCCTTGCGAGTGTAGGCACTGATTCCCAGGGATGCCATGAGGGCCGATACAATCAGGATATGCTTGCCTACCCCTTCGTGTTCAGCAATGCGCACGGAATTGTGCATGCGCATGTATCGTACGGCTCGCACATGGGTCATACGCCACGCCCATGATATTAGGAGAGCAGGGAAAATTGAAAAGAAACACAGATACCCAGCAAGCTCTCAGAACCCCCCCCCCCCCCCAAAATACCGCAAAATATATATATGTATATAAGTGTCAAAAGGAATGCTACTGGGCGTGGCTAATTGTATAAAACAAGAAACTAAGAAGTCCAGAGCAACATCCCAATGTGACAAAAATACAGTGAAATACCTATATATCTCTTGAAAAAAGGGTCATTTAGTTAACCCTTTGGCCAAAGCGTATAAACCTGCGAGCCACTTTCGAGGCATGACCATAATATCGCAGGTCCTAAACACTAACTGATTAAAATCCTTTATTTACCTCTATAATTAGGGGAAGGATGGTCCTGGCATTGAACTTGTCGCAACTAGCTGTATGAAAAGAAAACCTGCTTACTTGGACAGTGGGGAGGGGCGAGCTTTAAACCCTGGGTGGGAGGAGCCACTAACCTCCAAAACAGCTGAAACCAGCTGGACAAAGTAAACAAACACACAGATACCCAGCAATCAGTTAGTGTTTAGGACCTGCGATATTATGGTCATGCCTTGAAAGTGGCTCGTAGGCTTATACGCTTTGGCCAAAGGGTTAACTAAATTACCCTTTTTTTCAAGAGATATATAGGTATTTCACTGTGTATTTTTGTCACATTGGATGTTGCTCTTCACTTCTGGCTTCTTTTCAAGTTTAAAAACAAGAAATAAAGATCAGCTGTTTTCAGCGTTTTTCGCTACCTTAAAAAAAGCCACATTTACATCTGACGCTTGTGAAATAGCAGCACAAGGATCTGTTCTATTAACCATGGTTACTGCCTCATCCAAGAGTTCTGGTGCTAGGGTAAGCCCAAGTGAGTTAGAAAAGATGAGAATTTTGAAGATTTGTTTTTGGCCTCGGAACCTCTCCAAGAACTTTCACAAAAGTGCTAGGGACCTTGTAGTTGCAGAGTTAAGAAAAGAGGTAATACACATTTTTAATTATCTGGATGACACAGTATACGATACAGTATATTAATAAAGGCACAGGACAGAAGTTTGCAATTTCAATATCTGGCAAGGGTGATGGATTTTCTAAAAGAACAAGATGGGTAATAAACGAATCCAAAAGTCATCTCATACTGTTTCAAAACCTAAGGTTCCCGAGAGTGCCAGTCTACATGGCAAAGGGGTTATTGTGCTTCGAAACGACAAGATATTGAATCAATCAGAAGCAGCGATCACATAGAGCAGGCCTGCCCAACTCGTTAAGTGAGAAGGGCCGAACTGCTCCAAAGAAAAAAAATTTGGGCCGCACGGGTTAAATCATCATCATCATCATCATCATCTCTCGAACAGCACATCTCATCATCATCATCATCATCATCATCATCATCCTCATATCTCCCCCAGAACCCCTCACTATCAACCTTTACGATACTCCCCATCTATCTCTCATACCCCCATCTCTCCCCCTCACCCACACAATACCCCCTCCACATCCCCCCAGCCCAGGGGTCGTGAAACCGCGGCTCGCGAGCCACTTGCGGCTCTTTGGGCAAGTCCGTGCGGCTCTCCCCTCAGTATTTGAAATTGAGGGGCAGGCGCGATGCGGTAGCAAAATGGCGGCGATTCCCCTGCGGTCCCGGCGCGCGCATGTCAGCAGCCCACCCCCCTTCACATGTCAGCAGCAGCCCCCCCTCACATGTCAGCAGCAGCCCCCCCCTCACATGTCAGCAGCAGCCCCCCCCTCACATGTCAGCAGCAGCCCCCCCCTCACATGTCAGCAGCAGCCCCCCCTCACATAGCAGCAGCCCCCCCTCACATGTCAGCAGCAGCCCCCCCCTCACATGTCAGCAGCAGCCCCACCCCCCCATATCAGCAGCAGCCCCCCCTCACATGTCAGCAGCAGCCCCGCCCTCACATGTCAGCAGCAGCCCACCGCCCTCACATGTCAGCAGCAGCCCGCCCACCCCCCACCAGCCCATTTTTCACACCCACCCCCCCACCAGCCCGTTTTTCACACACACACACACACACACACACACACACACACACACACACACGATCAGCACATCCTCCCCGGTACTAAGCCCCGCCCCCGGCATGTTCTGACCTCCAACCCGCCCCCCGGCATCCTGCTATTGAAAAAAAAATACTCACGGCTGCCGCATCCTCCTCATGCTGATGCTGCCCCCGCCTAACGCAAAACCCGGGGGCGGGGAGGGAGGAGGGGGGGGGTGAATCGCCGCCATTTTTTAAACTTTTTTTTATTATTATTTATTTAATTAACTGGCGCCCGGCCGGAGTCATCGCGGGCCGCACAGAGAGGCCAGACAGGCCGCATGCGGCCCGCGGGCCGTATGTTGTGCAGGCCTGACATAGAGGCTCTACATTGTAGGAAGATAATCTGTGTCCTATCTTCCACTACTTAAGTAGTAAGGTAGGCTAGATGACACATGCAGGTATTCCAATTCAATTCTTTTGTCAGTGGGACAAGGTAAGAAGGGATCCGCATCATAGAATCTGACTATCCAGTCGTGTAAAAGATTCAATGAGGTGGTGGGAATAGGATGAAAATTTAAGACGTGGGCAAACTCTGTTACACCAAGATTGGATTGTGCTGACCACAGATGCAAGTGGTTCAGGTTGTGGGGCTCAACTCGGTCCTCACTCGACACAGGAAAAATGGCTAGTTATACAGAAAGCTGTTTCATCAAACATCTTGGAAATAAGAGCAGTAATGCAAGCAATGTTGTTCTTTTAGCAAGAACTAAAAGAGAAACTTAAACATCAGGTCAGACATCAGAGGAACAAGGAGCTCCTTGTTACTGGAAGAAAATGGGCCTATCTTCACATGGGCGGAAAAAACATCTACATTGCCTTACAGCAGTATACAGATGCAGCGGCCGTTATTCGAACATTTCACGGGTTCGTTTTCGTGTGCTCTGTTGTATTCCACGCGGCACTCACGCCGCCAATCACACAGGCACACCTGTGTTTACCGCAGTTGATTTGTTTGAAGTTTATGGATTCTGATTTCTTTGGGTGCAATTCTTCGCGTATCCGTGGCAGAAATGAATGCATTGTAATGTGTACAGTACTGTGCTACTGTCAATTTGCAGGTTTTGAAAAACCAGAACACTAAAATGTCATTTTCTGCACTCGATATAAACAAGAGTCAACACACTTCTTAAGGCGATTAGGTTGGAAGAAATCATGCGCCATGACATGGGTATTCCGAGGTATACAACGCGTGAAAGGTTCGAATAACGGCCGCTGCATAGGTATATTACAGGATGTATCAATACAAGGGCAGACTTTCTAAGTTGGTGAACAGTTTTGCCAGGAGAATGGTCTCTTAACACACATTTTTTTCAGATTACTCTACTCTAAAGTGGGGCATACCACAGATAGATTTGATGACGAAAGCTTAAAGCTGGTAACCTGTTAAAGGGTTGCTCATGCAGACGCTTCCTACATTGACGCGCTGTCATTCAATTGGAAGTTCCAACTAGCATACTTCTTCCCTCCAGTACCACTAATTCCAGTTGTACTCGAAGATAAGGAAATACAGAGCAGAGATCGTGGCGACGTGGCGATCGTGGCCACACATAGTGTGGTTCCCCTTGCTTGTCGGCATGGTAAAAGACCAACCATGGGTATTACCGATAACTCATCACCTACTGTATCACAGGAACCCATTTATCATCACGATCAACAGAACTCGTTTTTAACTGCAAGGAGGTTGAGTGGAGACTGTTACATAGGAAAAGCCTCTCAAAAAAAGTTGTA